>NC_046190.1:21644021-21886521 GCF_011004875.1 Balearica regulorum gibbericeps | reverse complement strand
TCACTGGCTCGTGGTTGGTTTTGAACATTGATCCCAGAGCTGAAGTGGTTTTGGTGCCATCATCAGCCACCCAATTGCAATTCTTGATCCTGTGGTTAAATATGAGCAGACAAATTTCTGGTCCACCTCAGTGCACAACAGTGTCTCCTTGGTTTTTGCATTCATTTCCCAAGAGTGAATAAATCATTTCTAAGCACTCGTTCCCAAGGAAGAAGTTGATTTCTTCCTACTATGTCCATGATGAACAAGGATACTCACATTATTTCTTATTATTTGGGTGCACACAATGTGCACTTCACTTTGAAGCATGAACATATTATTTATCTTTTGCAACTCTAAGGAGTGGCTACACACAATACACTTTGTGGGCATTGTTGCCTGTTTAATGTTCAAACAAAAAAAAATGTTAGTTTCTTTGTGTTACTATGCTGTGCTGAGGCGCCGGTCGGGACTCGGGCTGCCTGGTGTTGGATGTGGTGTGTGCATATACAGAGCGCGCAGTGGCCGTGTCTCTGAGCAGCCGCTGAATGAGGCTTTTGGGGCCACCCCGCGCTTTTACTGTGGAGACTGTTTACTTAATTGGTCTGGGATCTTTGGGAAACTCTTTGGTAGAGCCCAGAACTGAGTCTTCCAAGTGGTAATTCAGTGCTGTCCTCATCAGATGTCTCTTCTTTTACGCAGGTCAGCCGGTTGTTGTGTACCATGGAGCAACGGCAGCCCATCTATATTTTAGCATCCTTGCTGGCTGTGCTTAGGTAGGCACAGTACGTGGGTGCTTGGAGGCCACTCCGCAGGGTTGTCCAGGACAAGGAAGGTGCTTGGGCAGGAGCTGTGGTAACTGAGACAGGACAGTAGCAGAGATTTCCGTGTGTCATCCTGGGGAAGGGCCTTTCCAGTCTGCCGGGGAGAAGGACTTGTTTCTGTAGCTGCAGAGCAAGGAGAGCCCCAGAGGAGCAGACATGGAGCTGGGGTACTCCTCCTTGCCTCCCCTTCCAGGCTGGGCTTTGTGGCAGGGGCTCTGCAGGTCCCATGTTTGAATGTGGTACAGTCGCAATTTTAGTGCAACTGTAACTGGGGGGTTTGTGACTGTAATTATCTGTCTGGTCAATAAAATGAAGGGTACTGACTCCCAGCAGTTTGGAGGAATGAAGACTGACTTAATTACAGCAACCAAATCTCTCACATCTCTCCCGTCCGCTGAAACACCAGCCCGCCTTCATGTGCCGCCCTTTAACAGAGCTGCCTATCATGCATCTAAACAAACAAGTAGGGAAGACAGAGGGGAGACTGTTTGTCAGGGATGTGTCTTTGCGAGGGAGGAGCAGCAATATCTGCAGGAGGGACTGAGGTGAAACCCAACATCAAAGGCAAGAGGCTGTCAGCACATTTAACTTTACAGAAACCCTTCTCCTAATAAAAAAGGAATGACCTCGTTACTACGGGCACTAACAGTTCCCAGGGGGACACCGGGAGACTGCTGCCTGCACTTTTAATATTCACTTTACAAACAAACGGGAAACCTTGAAATAATTTCGGTGTTGTTCTTGGCAAGTTGTTACAATGTTGTGTCCTTATAAAAATCATTTAAGAATTTATGTAGTGTGAGTTTACTTTTCATCTGCTGCTTTTCCTTGCTATCAATCTCCCTCCCTCTCACTGCCCAAGTCCCTGTGGGAAGGATCAGGATGCCCAAGGAGCGAGGTGCCGGCCGTGCCAGTGGGTTCAGCAGGAGGCACTGTTAGGCTTGGCTTTGACTGCTGGGAGAGGACCCGTTTCTGGAGGAGGTGCTCTAAAACTGTGTCTGGACCTGCGCCGCAGAGAGCAAGTGAAGTCCCATCGGGAGGCCATGCCTAGGTGAAGGGTAGGGGCAGCTTTGAGTTGGCCACAGAGCTGGGGTAGGGGTGCGGAGGGGAGAGCGGGGCCGGTGGAGGCTGGAAGGATCCCAGGTGCTGCATCCTCACAGGCAGCCTGGTGTGGAGCAGCGTGGGGTTGCAGTTTGGGCCAGTTCAGAGCTCTTCTCCTCCCAGCTCCTCCCAGCAGGAGTCACCACAGGCAATAATGCCAGGAAAGCTAGTGTGGAGCAAATCTGTGTCTCTTCCAAGCCCTTGTGAAAGAATCAGGGAGGTGGAGAAAGATTTTGCTGCAAACTGAAAGAACACTTGCAAAGCAGGAGGCTATTCAGCCAAGTATCTCTGCAAATTAAATGAGTGATGTTTTTTCATGGGCTAGGCTTTCTCCCCGTTACCACAGTCTGAGTGACCAGAAATCTTCCCCAATGTTTCCTTGCTGTTACATTTGCTATGTGGTACCTGAGGGAGGTTTGCAGAAATAGTTTCATTGACTCTTAGTGGGGGAAAATGCTCTGTACTGGAAATAAGCCCTTACAGCTTATTCTAAGGCTTGATGCCTTAAGCTATTCAGTAGCAGTCCACAAATTCTCGCCCACACTTTAGCTGGTGTGCAGCCTGGGGAGTCCCCCTTCCCCTCCTGCCATCTGCACACATTGATGTGCAGGATCAGGCACATCCCAGCACACACACACAAAAATATAAATGCTCGTACACATATATAATTTAACTCCCATGTACCTATCCACATATACACACAAAAAAGCTTGCTTCTGTGCACGTCAGTGTGTTCCTCCTTACTTGTCTCTGGTCATACAGGGCCAATCCATCCCTGGTGCAGATTTGCTGCTGATTCTGACAGTCATGTACAACACTACTTTATGCCTTGGGTTCATCCTCTGTACAGCCATCTCTGAAACCAACCTGTGGGAAAGGTGGCTCATATTTGAATATCCGTGCTTCATACTTTACCTGTTTTTCTGGACATCTGCTTGTCCAAGACTCAGTTTGTCTGAGCTCAGGATTTCTGACTATTGCTGCAATGCAAAAGGTAAGCTCCTGCTGTTCCTGTAGGCTTTCGAGGAGAAGGATGAAGTACAGAAGAGGAAAATGTAATGATGGCAAGTAGACTGTGGGAATGATGCCATTCATTGGTACTCCAGGTATCAAAGAACCCACTAACGAGCAATTTGCAAAAGACACTTTTGAGCCATTTCAAAGGAGATCACTGACTGCCATGGGTGGGAGAGTGCAGGCTTCACCCAAGCGTGAGCTGTTGCCCAGGAGCTGGCATTTGCAGTTGTGAGCTATGCAACAACCACAAGCAGCTCTTTCCACTTCCACACCCTCCTCTGTGGATGTCTGGGAGCAGGTATCTACCCTCTGCAGAAGCCCGACAGCCACCCACATCACGTGGGCAGAGCTAAGGCCACAGAGGGGTCTAAGCCAACTGGTATCCCTGTCTTCTACACCCAGGCAATGACGAGACATCTTTCCTTGTACCAGCTGAACATCTCTAATAGGCATGTAGATCTAGCATTTTCTTCCTGATCTTCTTCCTTCTTCCCAAATAGTAGAATGATAATGGACAAAATCCATTCTGAAGGTTTGTCATTGTCAATTTGTCATTGAAAATCTTGACTAAATGGTCCCTTGGAAGTACAGAGAAGATGCTCTTTAAAGCACCGCAATGAGATCCAGGCAGTCTGTGGTCCACTGCTGCTTCTTTGCAACTCGAATTTCATGTGGAGTGGAGCTGGAAATTTTATTTCCTTTGTAAAGACCTTAGAGATCTATGTACCAAACATTACAGGGAAAGGCAGATGTTAAGACAGAAAGATGGGCCAGAATTCTCTTTGCTTGAATGATGTAAATAAGTTGTCTTGGGTAAGTGGAAGGGAATTAACCTGTGTTAAACCTCAGAGCCAATGACACGAACCACTGAAATGCTGTTTTGCAAAGGTCCTAGGCACTTCTTTAAAGTTATACTTCACTGAGGTTTTTCTCTTGAGTTCTTCTGGCACATTTGCTTATTCTGATTCTCTGTTATGGCAAGTTTCATCTAAACACTGACAGAAATTTGAAGATGTTAATAAAAAAGATACTTGGAAGTGCAAGTGCCCATTTGTGCAGATGTCCATATATTTGTAAACTATCCCGCATGCACTGATGGTAATTTTGAGTCTTTGGTGGGACATACCATCAGAGCTTGTCCTGAGGGCTTCATATATTGCCAGCAAGTGAAAAGTAGGAGCATGGACTTGCAAAGGCCATCCTCATCAACTTCACTGAATTCCCAGACAGACTTTTACATGTATATCTAACCTCGAGCAAAGATACAGCTACACGGTGAATTAAAAAATAGCCAAGGGTGTGCCCAGAACTGCAAGGGCAAGTAGGCATGCAAAGGTCTATGATGTGCTACAACATAAGGAAGGAGGGCTTGTAACTAGCAGTTCAAAGAGAGGCATCAGGAAATCTGGGATCACTGCCAGGCTCTGCCACAGATTTCCTTTATGTCCTTGCCCAATTCACTTAATCTACCTGTTCTCTGTTTTCCAGCTAAGGCAAGGAGGCAATAATACCTCCTTAATGGTCTTGTACTTTGAAACTGTGAAGAGCGAGGACTTGGCTCTCTCTGTGTTTGTATACTCCTGAGTGAAAGGGAGTCCAGATTAGAACTGTCCGGGTCTGCTGTAGGTCCCCAGATGTCAAATATCTGGACCAAAAATAGAACTGCACAATGTTTGTCCATTTGGGGTTAAAGGGTACAACAATCCAGAATGTAAATTTTGGCTACAGTTTCAAGTCCTAAGTTCTTGCTTGTTTATTATTTTAGGTCACTGAAGTCAAATTCAAAATACTCACACTTCCTTGTTTCACATCAAGGGAGCATCTGCTTTAAAAAGCGATTAACTACTCATTCAGATTTTCTTCTGGCTCACTTTTGAGTCGCTCTTCCTCCAACCATAAGGTTGCAGCACAGTGGCACACCTGGCAGAAGTGCTTTAGCCCGGTCAACTGCAATTTTCCAGAGAAACTCCTTTGCTGGATAAATCCTCACGAGGCTGGAGGAGCGGACAGGTTTGTGTAGCTGCCTGCATTGGAGGGGAAGCTTGCCCTCCTCCTCCACCTGACGACTGACTTTAAGAGTGTGGGGCCCTGAGTAACCCAGCAGAGAGACATCACCTGCGAGCAAGCAGGTGAGAACAAGTCCTCTTGGTGAGATGCTGCTATTCTCTGGACAAGCCTTCTGCCTTTCTGTATGGGACAGTGTGGCCTCTTTAACCCCGTCACTGGATCAGTGCTCCCAAATTAGTGTAATCATCCCATCCAAATTAAGCAAGTAGCTCCTGGCTCCTGGATCCACAATCCAGCCTTGGGCATCCCCTCTCAGTCTGATGCCCGCATCCCCCTCTTCCTCCCTCTTCCTCCCTCTCCCCTGAAGCCCCCTGCTTGTGGGCTCCTTGATATTTTCCAGTCCTTCCCTAATGAGCACTGCAGAATTACAGCTAATTAAGGATGTAAATGATGCTGGAGAGAGAGAGGGAGAGGATGGGAAGGGGCGGGGGGGAGGGCAGCTACTTGCTGTGTGCAACTCTGCAGTAAAGTGTCTCCTACCTCAGCAGAAAAGTTATCACGGGAGACAATGTCAACTTTATGGAGGGGGGAGGGCCCTTCGTGCGGCTCCATCCCCGCCTGCAGTAGCTGCCGCCTCTCTTTTATGTGTCAGCGCTGCAGATGCTGATGTCCTCCCTCCCAAATGCTGCTTTGTCAGCCAGTGCTGTCACAGAGCCCTGGTCTCCCTCTCCCGCGCTCACCGCCACACTCGCCTGTGTGCTCTCTGGGGGGTGAAGGGCTCAGAAGACCCCAAAACCCGCAGGCACTCTGGGTGGGTGACTTGTTGTGTCCCTCTTACTGGCAAAAGGATTTTGCCTCTCTGATGTGGGCCAGGTCCATCTCCGCGTCCAGGGGGGTCGGAGAGGACCCTGGTGCTCAGGGGGTGGTGGGTTTTGGCCACTTCTCCTGGGCAGCAGGGCACCTGCCTCTCCGGGCTGCTGCCTGCCAGTGCTGGCCCTCGGCCGTCGTTCCCTGGGTAGCCCCTTATCTCTGCAGAGGTGGTTGGTGGGCTGGGACAATGTACCCTGCAGGGTGACGTGTGCTGTCGCTGGAGCTGGCAGCTCAGGACACTTGGCCCTGAGATACATGGTTGCTCGCACATGGAGGCTGGTCTGGTTTGCTTTAGGAAACGCTGCTGCTGGGGAGCGGTGGGGGCACTGGAGGAAAGTGGGGTTTGTCTAGTGAGGGGGTGCAAGACCCCCACCCCACCACCAGCACTGGCTGCTCCTGCCTGCACTGGGGAGCCAGGAGCCAGCCGGCTGGCAGCCCTGCATCGGGGGAGATGGCTCTGCCGGCACTGAGCAGCTGTTTGAACCCATTCCAGTCTCGCTGGGTCCTCCTGAGCGCGTTTCCAAGCACTCCAGGTCCCCATTGGCATATTTCTCTGCACATTTCCCAGATCAATGAATTGCAAAGGCATGTTTGTCCCGGCATCACAGCCAGTCCGTCTGTCTGTCCTCCCGTCCGGCTGAGGCAGAGCCGTGCACCCCGGGTCAAGGGGAGATGGCATTGGGTGATGGCGGTGGCGGCAGCGGTGGGTTTTGTTGTTGTTTCCCCAGATCGCTGTGCAATATATTCCGATTTTTTTTCTTGTCATTAAGCCAGTGCCTCGGAGATGATGATGTAGTCCCTATGTGGGCCGCAGAAAGCACTTCGAGCCGTGCTGGAGTCGTGCTGGGTGGCTCTGATAGCAGAGCTAATGGGAGCGAATGGGATGCAACGAACTGTTCTAATGACACCAGCCAGGGAAGAGACAACAGTAAGAATAAATAAATGTTAACTATTTTCCTCTTCCAGACATTTGCATCTATTGCCATTAAGTTCATTTAAATAAGAGAGAGAGCGAGAGAGAAGGGGAAACTTACTACTACTCTTAATAACGAGTGTCTAAAAATAAATTAGGATGCTGGGATGCACTTAAGGCATTTTAAAAATAAGTCTGATTTTTCCCCCCCTTTCCTCTTTTTTTTTAAAGTGTTGGAGGGTTTTAATTTGGGCCGAGTAATTTTGGTGCAAACGCTTGGGCGCCTTTCGTTGGGAAATTGGGAGGAATGCAAACAAGATTTCACTTCATTAAACAGGGGCAAACAGTAGAGAAATTGCACTTACTTATGGAAATGACTTTTAAACATGAACAGCATTTACTTGCATTGCCTTGTGCTGAATATTTTTTTTTAAAAAAGATTATACATGTGAATAATTCACTGCGGGCCAATTAGATGATGACTTCATTTTTAACCTCTCTTCCTTGCCATCTTGCTGGCTGTCCCTTTCATTGCAATTTCCACCCTGTTCCTTCCCTTCAATAAATTAATAAAGATCAAATAATCCATCTCCCTGCAGTGCCAAGAACTAGTTTCTTGGAAAGGGTGTAAGAGGAGAAATCAGAGGATCGCCATCTCTGCTGAACTGACCTGGTATGAAGCAGGAATAACTCTGTGGGATTTCTACAAGCAGAGCTGCACCCATGTGTTTGTGAAGAAGGAATGAAAAATGCGCAGGAATGAAAGGGGGAGGGAGAGAATAAAAGATCTCCGTGCTCTCTGCATGCAGGATCAGGTGCTGGAGAGAAGCTGAGCAAGCAGGATTTACCCTCTGTGAGGCTCCATTGATGCTGATGGGATTGCACTGGGGTGAGTTTGCTCCGCTGGGCTAAAAGCAGCACTCAGATGTGTGACTGCCGCAGCATTGCTGGGGAGAGAGGGTCTGAGTGAGACCCTGAAAACCTTCATCATCCCTGCGCCTGGATGCAGGCAGCAAAGATGTGGGACCACTGCTTGAACCAGGGGAGGCTGGGCTGGGATGTGACAGGGAGCCAGAGCAGGGTGATGCTGACTTTTGCCAGGGGTCTGTGGTAAGTGGACCTTACAGCAAGTGGATAGAGAGAGAGTTCTCCATGGGGCCTTGCTACTTTTTCCCCATCTAACAGATGTTAGATGTCCTTGCTGTCGTTAACCTATGTGTCAGGACTTTTCCCAGTTTAACGTGGGAAGCAGGCTGTGGGTTTCATGCCAGCAGGATCTGCCAAAGCTTTCAGGGTGCTGGAAGGAAGGAGCTCCAAAAGAGACTGGCTCCCTCTGGTCCTCACTTTGCTGTTTCTGCATTTCATCAGATGCCTGCCAGCTTAAAATGGGCATTGGGATACTCTGTCCATGCAAATCCCAGTCATGTTTATAGGAAGACAATACTTGTCCTCAAAATGTCTTTTTCCAAATGTTTAACTCCTGGAGCTCCATGCAGTAATTAAATTATGTAACACATGAAAACATACTAAGAAAATATATAATTAGCTCATTGTAAAAGATCAGGTGTTCTACCTGTTTAGTTTCTTATGTGACATTCACCGGTGTTTCTTGTCTAGCTTTTAGGTCTTGTTCCTATATATGACCCACTCTCCATCAAATGTGACTGCTATCCTCCTTTCATCTGCATTAAAAGGAAGCAGAAACTTTGGTGCCTACCCAGTGAAATTTCTTGTCCTCTGGCATTGCCAGGCCAAGGGTAAATGGGAACATCTTGCCTCCTGGCATCGCCCTCAGCCCCCCATTTTTCTTTGCTAAACAAGAGGTTCTGCCACCGATGGCAATGGAGTGACACTGCAGAAGAGCCACTGCTGGTGGGGGTCTGTGCCAGCCCTGTGGGGTGAGTGTCTGTCCTGTCATCTCCTCCTTACAGGTGGGGAAACTGAAGCACAGAGCGGGTGGGACACCCATTAGCTCCTGTGCGCCCTGGCCAAGCATAAGGAGCAGTGGGAGAGCTGGGAGCCTGGTCGGAAGTAGGACTGTCCGTAATTTCATTTCTTCTTCAGCTCTCGTTTAAAAGTTTATTTTAATGAAAAAGACCATGCCAGTTGCTCTGGTCAGCAAATAAGTGATTGCTCTGGGCATTATGTAAATTATCAAGGGCACTAGAGATTAAGTCCCTTCTGGGAGTGGGGTAGCAAGCCCTTGGCACATGCCATGAAATTTTCCTGGGAAACTCCTCTCCACACAGCTGCTAGATGTCTCAAGAGCCTTCACCATCTTCCTCCAGCAGCTCTTCTCTTGCACCGTCCCAGCCCGCTCCCTCCAAACTGTTTCCCAGGATGTTTCACGGTCATTTTGTCAGCGTGTCCTTTCTCATCAGATCAGATTCTCAGCCTTTCTGTGCTTCGGTTTTTTTATGGCTCTTTGCTGTTTACAGTTTTAGTGGGGAAGAGGCCGCTGCAAGTGATGACCTGTGATTTCCAGGGAAGGGGAGAGCAAGGAAACTTTAAGCAGCGTGGCCTCCCACTGAGAGCAGTCCCTTTTAGAGCTCTTGTGTCAATTATGGCTTTCAGAGGCACTTCCCCACTCTATTTGTTTACCCTGGGGAAGCCCAGCATGTCCCCCTCAGAGCTCAAGCAAAGTAAATTCCCTCTCCCAGCAATTGCACGAAGGTCTTTCAGCCTGGACTTGGGAACTTTGCATTGCCCATTTCTGAATCAATCTACAGCATCAGGACCTAAGCTCCAGCGAACAGGTTGCCTGATGAAAAGGCATTTCACTTTCAGGCTCCTCTGGCTGCTCTGTTGTACCTGGCATCCTCCAGCTGGGACTGGAGTTGAGGAACACGTAGACAGCAGTGAGCCCACGTTACGACAGTCACCGACGTACTGTGCTTTAGGTCTGCGACTGGTGCTGCTGGCTGTAGTGTAGTGTGCAGGACATTTTCTACCGCCACAGGGCTGTTCTTGACAGTTATTCCCAACAAACTCCAACATAGACCCTTTTATCCTGGAATATCCCTGGCTGGAGTTGTTCAGAGACATCCTCCTGAAAAGCTCCATGGAGAGATAAGCCTAGAAACACCAGCTATGAGACAATGTGTTGTGTGCTGAGCTCTCTCTGCAGGAGAGATGCTTCCATCTGCTACACACCTCTTGAATTCAAGAATAGGACCCTCTGGGCTGTTTGGTACCTCCATTGACCTCAGCAAGCTTAACACCAGGGACAAGTTCAGCTCCATGCACTCATTAACCTCCTTCCCTAGAAGTACCTTTGGGGCCGAGGGCTGTGTGAGGTGGGCACCCGCAGCAATGGCCCTTCAGCTGCAACACTTTGTGATGGTCACCCTCCTGCTGATCTGCTTGTGCAGCACCCGGCACCAGGTGATGGGAGCAGGTCCTCACCATCCCCATGTCCATAGGAGTGATGGATGTTGTCTACTGTCAAGGCAAGCCAAGAAGTTCTCTGTCCTCTGTGCCGTGCAGAAGCCTTGGCCTGAGGAGGGCTTAGAGGTTATTAATGTATCTGACTCTGAAACGAGCTTCATTCTTTTCTTCAGCCTCCTAATGACACTGTTTCTGGGCAGTGAATCAACAACCTGAGGCAGAGGTGAGCAAGTGCCACACACCATTATTGATGTTCGTGCTGACACCCTCCCTTCAGGCACTGCAGTCCTGGGAGCTGGAGAGCATGGGGCTGGGCTCCCTGGACAAGAGCAGAAGAAGATGCTGGACTGAGGCTTCCCAGCAGGTTTTCTACCTGCAGCTACAGGTTTTGAGATGAAGATCCACCCTTGTTTTCTGTATGGGCTCTACAGAGAATTGGCAGCAGTGGTGGAGCACTGATGGCATTGGAGAGCTGCTGGTTGTGCTGCCAAATACCATCAGGGCATGAAGGTAATGTCAGCAGCATCCCCTGGGTGAGTTACAGGTTTCTTTTCCAAACCCAGCAGATGTTAGCCCTGAAGCGGGGTAAGCACATCCATTTCACCCCATCATTGCTGGAAGCCATATTATCAAGGACTGGCTGAAACATGGCATTTTCCACAAGGAACTTCTGGATTTTCAGTTTGGGCACAATAGGGACAGCTTCCTCTCACCAAAGATTCTATGAAAGTACATTTTTGATAACAGATGAAAAATCACTCCTTCCATTAAAACAAAAAAACCTTTTCTTTAGCTTTAAAAAGAATTTGAACTATTGACAGGCATAAAAAAAATCTAGAAATATTTTCTGATTTCTTATCTTATAAATCCAAATGTAGAGTGTGTTTCTGGAATTCATCTTTCATTAGGAAAAAAATTGCAGTCTTGTAGGTCTATGTAACAAAGCAGAAATATTTAGAGCAAAGGGGGGGGAAAAATGATGGTTTTGGAAGAGTTTTGGAAGGAAACATGGCAAGCGTAAATTGACTGGGAAGTGTAGAAATCCTCCTCTGCCTTTCACTTCTCAAATCTAAAGCAGGGAGACTTCTGATATTAGTAACTCTTTGCCTTACAGAAATTGTGGAGCCATTCTGGTACTGTACCCTCACAATGCATATCAATTTACATTAGATGAGCATACAGACTTTTAAAAACACATTTTGTCTCTTTTTTCTTCCCCTCCTTCCAAAAAACAGATCGATTTCTTTATATGCTTTGCACAAGTATGAGGACACCAAGACACAGAGGTGGGAGCAGTCTTGCCCAAGGTCACACTGCACAAATTATCATGGCAAGAGTCACTCATCAGTTGCTGTGAGTGGTCTAGCAGAGGAAAATGTGGTCCACCATGATATATTCTACTACCATCACTGCACTGTCTTTCAGATCCACTCTGTGATCATCAAATCCTCTTGCTGTCTCTGACAAGCAAAACCAATGGAGAAAGAGGCTGGTTCAACCTGACTTCTGGCAGTGCAGACACTGAAGTCCTTGCCAAGGGAGGAACTTGGGGTGCCACCGGATGCAGATGCCCCATGTGTCTGAGAAGATATTGCAAATTGTGGCACATCCATCTTGTGGTGGTCTTTCCCCGATCTCGAGCTCACATGCAAGGAAACAAGTAAGCGGTGGGAAAGCCAAGGGGAAAAGAACAGCTATTCTCCTGGGGCCCTGGCGGGAGGAACAAGGATGTGGGGCTACCTGGGGTGGCCATGGAGCAAAAATCTGAAGCCCCTTTTCACCCATTCATTCTGCATTTTCCACTCTGTGGGTCCTGCTCCTCTCTTCCCTCCCCCTCCCCCAGCTCGCCTAGTAATTCAGGAAGAAGAGGCCAAGGAGAGTAATATCATGCTGGAGATAGGACTGGAAGGGCAGTAATTTAGAATCAGAGGCTTATAGTATTATTGCCTGCAAAGCCATTCATGGGAAATGATTCCCCCCATCCCCATTCCCCCCCTCCCTGCCCCGCTCTCCTTGCTCTGCAATAACAATAACAGAAATGCCTTCAGGAGGCTTTTCTACTCAAAATGCAGGCAAAGGAGCGCTTTCCTCCACCACCCCTCTTCTTTCCCTTCTCTTCCCCCTGCACTCGCTTGTCCCCCCTGCCTCCAAGCCTAACTGCTGCTCCCTCCCTTCTCCCTCCCCCCCCCACAGGATAAAAAAATAAAAATAATAATAGGGGTAATAAGAGAGGAGGTAATGGAACGTTCTCCAACTGGGCACATGTCAGAAGCCATTATATGTGGTGCAGATTTGCATAATTCAAGAAGCATCAAATTAAATTTGCATAATTCCTTTGATTACACTTGTTATTAAATGTAAGTGACATTGATTTACAAAATGGCCCAATATAAGGTTAATAGCAAATGTCACCTTCCAGCAGGGTGAATAGGGTGCGTGTGTGGTGGTGGTGGTGATGGAGGAGGGGGAGAGGGGGGCCCAGGGAGGAAGGCGAGCAGACAATTGATTTCTGCTCCTCTCTCTTCCTTAAAGGGCTCAGGTCTCCTTTGCAGAGGAGCCCTCGGCTCTCCGAGGGCTGCGTTTGGCTTTCATGTGGACGCGGTGTCATTAGGAGCGCCTGCCAAGTGGCATCAGTGCCTCTGCTACCTTCCGCTCCACGCTGAGGCACGGCGTGGACACCGAGCCAGCTCCCAAGAGGAGCCAGGCAGGGTGGAAGGATCAGGGGAAGCCAAAGAGCTGCTCTCCCAGGCCCAGGCGTGCTTGGTGGGCAGGAAAAGTGGCTCGGAAGGCACTTTTGTAGAAAGTTCTCATTGAAGCAAGTTGTTAAAAATGTGTGTGCACTGGATCCGGGCTGTCACCCGCTGGCAGGACACCCCATACATCTGCCGGGGAAGCAGCAGGAGGGAGTGAGAGCGATGCTAGGAGCAGTGCCTGAAATACCAGGCTCCAATGGCAGGGGTTACATGGTAAAAACATGTCTGTGATTGCAGCAAGACCTGTAAGGTTATAACCTTATATAACCTATAACGTTTCTGCAGCCAAAACCAAAAGATTCTGTGCAGTACATGCAGAGCCAGTGGTGATACAGGCTCGTCACCATCATCCCCTCCTTTGTCCTGGTGTGACAGGACCCAGAATCAAACACTGCCAGGGTACCCTGGGCGTTGGGGCAGTAATATGTCTGTTTTGCTAAGATGGACCTCAGGCCATCCTGAGCACTTGCCTTCTGAGGAGATCCTATCTCTGAATATCTTTTTGCCTCACTTCTTTCTGTATTTTCCTCCAGACAGGGAATGTGATTTCATGCAGGGAAACTGACTGGTAAGTTGTGTGGGCACCCCAAGACTGTAGTGACAAAATACAGTCCTACATGTCCCGGAACTGGGTGGATAGCAGACTTTCTAGTTGCAGGCAGTTTCAAAGACACACATACTGGCCAAAACCTGGTTTTGGTTCTGCTGAAACTTTTTTTGCACATCAAGAGGCTGGCAGGGGATGGGGGGAGGTAGGGAAAAACCTACAACATCACTTTTGATTAAATTAAATGTCTTGTTCAAGGTGAAAAAGGATGCTTCTTTTGGTGATTGAGCTCTCTAAACATTGTCTAATAACATCCAAATAAAATTAGAACTAAATATCACTCTGAACCAACCGTCAGAAGGATTTTTCAGAATATCTCAAAAGAAAAGGCACCCAGTTTTCTGGAATATATTTTTCTAGGGCTTTTTTTTTTTTTCTTTAAGCAACACCAGCTGCTGTAAATGCCATGAATTCACAGGATGCTCCGGCCAGCTCAGATGTGAAGTTTCCTAAGAAAAAGTGTCCCAAGGAGAAATATCTCTCGGTCCAATATCCATGTGTCCATGAAAGAAGTGAAGACTAGCAGCGGGTGAGGAAAACGCCTGACCCCAGGCCCAGTAACACCAATGGGCTTGGCCATCTGCAAGGAGAGCTGTGATGATAAAGCTGACTTTAGTGATAGAGGCTTTGGAGCACCTACTGAATCTGCTGGTATCAGAGCTTTGGCAACCACAGTGGTGCATTGTTTATATACAGTAAAAAAGGTAACAATGACAAGATATTAGAGCACATGGGCTGCACAGGACTCCCACACTTATAATGGTAGGTGTTGTGGATTTTATGCATGTTCTGGGATATATACTGATGATAGGCAATATTTGCAGCAAGAAGGGTATAGTGATTAGTTTACAATTCCAGGTAGGGGCTTTTCAGCCATTTGGAGCTGATTTTCATGTCCCGCTAATCAGCCCTCTGAAGCTTTATAAGTCCATGCCCAAGATGAAATCAGTGCATCCATCTTTCAGATCCCAACATAATAACATGAAACCAGGTCTAATAATTTAGCTGATCATCTAGTGAAATATATTTTACAGGCCTTTGGGCAGTCTAAAAGAAAGCTGCTATATGAAGACTTCTAATGCCCTATACATTGCCCCACATCCATCAAAGAACGTTGCCTTGCTACATCCCAGGCATCTGATGCTTGCTATGCAGCAGAATTTATTATGACCCTCCTGAACCCAGATTCTCAAAGGTGCCCAGTGATTTGGGTTGCTCAACTTCGGACAGTTGAAGAAAATACCTTTTTGAGGTTAAGCACATTTGTAGTGTCTAATGGCTCAGGCCTGGGTCCCATCCCTGTTGTGAAAATGAGGAAAGAAGACGAAGTGTCTGAAGTGGATTTGGTGGATGGACACGGATGGAATATGCAGCTCCATTGTGCACACCCTGGATTCCTTGGGAGTGTGCAGGAGGTGTCTTTGTGTGATACCAAGGGATTGCTCTTACTTTGAATATTTGTGTCTTTTGAGCAGGTGTTGTGCTTCCCTCTGCAAAGCAGCATTCCCCTGCGGCTTGATGACAGGCCCCTTAATGCAGAAAATGCAGGTTGTGTTCCCAGCCCTGTCAATCCAGCACTCTCCACTGCATCCCTCCCACACCCGGGTGCATCTTGCCTGGTTAGCCTGCAAACTCTTTGGAGCACGGCCGATCCCTCCATGTGCTCTAGCAGAGTGCTCGACACAGTGGTCCCCAAGTGTGTGCCTCTTGCCTTCCTGCTGGGGCTGGCAGGGGTGTTTGAGGAGGAGAGGAAATGTGCCCAGATCCCATCAGGCTATGTTGATCCTTAATGCATTACCTGAAAATCAGCTGCTGGGTGTTTCTCTGCAACAGCTCTGGCTTGAAACTCACGGTCAGTCACATCCTGGCCATCATGCCCCCTCCAACATGGTGATGCTGACTTAGAATGTGGAGAGTGAGAGGTCAGTTTTAAGCATGGATTACAGGACTGTGATATTTGCTGCTAGTTTTGGAGATGCAAAGCATCCCAGGCCAGGCGTGGCTGGTGCTCACATGCCCGCTCATATCCTGAAGTATTTTCATGCCAGCATAAGCCGTAACTCTCCCAGGTCAAAGTTGGCATGGGCAGAGGCAGTTAGCACTGGCAGCTGCTCCTGCCGCTTTGCCAGGGGAGAGGGTCATTTCTTTTCCCTTCCTCTTGCTACTTTGGCAGCTGCTGGGCTGGTCCAGGGCTCCCCTCGCTGTTGGGAAGATGGGGAGCCGAGCCGGAGCCCCTGAAAGCCAGCAGTGGGCAATCAGGCAGCAGAGAGAGAGACTCTTATTAAGGGTAACCCTGACTCTGGCTGACAATTGCTGACATCGTCATATTTAGCACCCGCATGCAGCGAGCCTGAGAGATGCTCGCGCACTGGGTGAGCCAACTGCAAATTAATCGTCAGTTCATTACTGCTCTGTGCCTTTCATCCTGACAGCAGCCTTTCAAACGTGGATATAATTGGAAGGGTCCATGTGGCAGGAATTTGGTGAGGGCTGGGAGGGGGAGCTGAGGTCTCTCCCTCTTGCTCCCCCTCTTCTTCCCTCTCTTTCCCTTTCTCAGTCTGAGTTCTGGGAACAAATGGCAAGCTTAGGACAGGCTGACGAAGGAAATTAATCTCTCCTGCCCCTGTATCTCGTCCCTGCTACCTACACCCCTTGACATACATTGAGGTCTTTGTACCAGGAGATCTGTTTGCATCCAGGAGGTTCCCTCGAGCTATAATTACCCTCAGCTTGCAAACAAAGTGTGCAGAGTAGCAGGGTCGCCTGCGAGAACTTGAATATGTGCATCATTGTTATTGCTGGTGGTGGGTATTACTGTTGTTGTTATTACTGTGCTGCTGGGAGGCTCTGTCACTGCGCTACACAGAGTGGAAAGTGAATCTGCAGCCAGTGAGGGTTTTACAGGCAAGGGCCAAGGCTGACGAGCAGAGTTCGAGGTGTGCAGGGGGATGAAAATGACTCCCAGCATCCTTGGCAACTCATTCCCTGAAAAAAGAAATGAACCCTTGGGTTTTATTTGTCACGGCATGGCACAGGGCACTGTTCTGTGCCTCAGTTTCCCACCGGCCAGGGTGATGTAAATATGCTCATCCTTGTCACGGGAACAGCCACCCCCGGGACACCACAGAGCAGTAAGTGTCTGCTCCTCAGAGCCTATGGCAGGAGGGGGATGCTCTGACATGGCTGTGGGGAGTGAAGTCTCCTGGGGGTGGTGGACATCCAGGGCACTAGAAATGTGGGCCGGGATTGATGTTTTTGTTTGTCTTTTGACTGATATTAGAAAGTGGTATTAAAATAAATTGTTGATGCAATCCCAATGTCCAGTTTGCCATACTTAAAAATAAATGGAAGGCGTTTCTCAAAACTCTGGTTTTGTAATAGGAAGCCACACTTGCGGGCAAGTGATGGACCTGGCTAGGAATGATCAGGGAAAAGGGGTTTTTTTTCAGAAACCCTGTTGGAGGGAAACGACCTTGAAGAACTTCTGGGAAATTGTTTTCCTCCTTTTTTCAGCTTCTGCTAGTTGATGTGCAGGCACCTTCCCGGTGGCCTGCGCTGATGCGCCCATCCTCTCCAAGCTGTCTCTGCGCCAGGATCTGGCTCTGCCCTGGGGGATGCAGCAGCCAAGGGACCATGGGGGGGACCCGGTCACAGACTGGCAGAGAAGGCTGGGGGTCTGTGCTGACCAGGTTCTTGCTGGAAAGAACCCGGGAAGGGTTAAGCAGTTCCAACAACCTGTTTTGTGGCTTCCTGAGTTGTGTTAATTTGCTTCCCTCAGTGGTCTAAAGGATGAGACTGTGGTGCTTCTCCATGAGACAGAGGGAGTCATGCCGTGGGGACTCCAGCCCCCCTTCCCCGTGTCCCCCCCTGCTCCTCCCGTGCAAAAGTTATTGTCGTATTCGGTGGAGTCTCAGGTAGGCAGATGAATGGGAAATGTTCCTCTCCATTACTAGCTGCACTTGACTGGAGTCTCATTACATTACGATGGCGCTTTAGCAGGCGAATGGGCCTTGCGTCTGGGTTCCCAGCACCCCTCATACCTCCCTGATAACGTAAATTACCCTCCGCCTCATTGCCTCAAATGATCAAACATCAAATTGCTAGTAAAAAAAAAAAAAAAAAAAGAGAGAGGAAAAAAGAGAGAGAAAAAGAGAGAGAGAGGAGGGAAAGGAGAAAAGCTGAACAGAACCATGGGTTGAATCTAGATGGTTTGTCAGCAACAAGAGACGAGTCAATGGCTCTTAAACACTTGCTGAAGATGAATCCATTGAAGGCTTTGAGCACGGTAATTTCACTGACATTAAAGTACACCTGTAAAACCCAAACAATGCTTTATAACTCCAAATTACACCAGTCAAGACCTGCTACTTCAGAGCACCACTTATTTCTTTTGGTCCAGGGAGGGAGGACCCATAGGTAACCTGTGTTTCTTCATCAACAGACTTCAGCCAAGCTGGGAGACAGAGAGGCAGAGACACAGGCAATATAGATTTGTTGGGGATTTTGTGGTTGAACAATGTGCCCTCCCTTTTTGCCCCCCTGACAAATTTTCCAAGCCAGAAGAATGGCTCCAGGATGAACAAAACAAGAAGGAGAAAAAGAGAGGAAGAGGTGTCAGGAGGGGAGGGAACAGAGCAGGTACACATAGGGCTGGTCTACCCCATGCAGAAAAATACGGATCTCAGCAGGGTAACGAGGCACAGTGGAAAAAGGAGGCTATACGTCTTTTCTCAGTATTTAAACGTGTGCTTAATATGGCGCTCAGTGGAATGGTTAATCTGCTAATGCTGGTAGTGTTTGCTGTAGTACTCAGAGAAATGTTTACTGCAGTATTTCATGGGGATTGTGTTCTGGATGGCACAAAAGGAGGAATCGCTCTAGCGTACCGGGAAAATGTTCATTGCAAAATATACTGGAATATTAAGAGGTTTATTTAGTGGCGTACTTAGTATAATATGAAAAGAGTTAAGTACAGAGTGTTTTATTAATATTTTTGGGGTGTGGATGAATTTCAGTGCTCAGGAAGGTTATGGAGAAGCAATTCCAGCAAAGGCTGGTTATATTCATAGATTTATAGATCTTAAGACCATAAAGGACTCTTTGATCAGCTAATCTGACCTTCTGTATAACACAGGTATATACAGTGTGGACATACCTCCTGATTCAGCAAAGCACTTTAAGCACTTGCTTAAATTTAAGTATTTGAGTTGCCCCATGGAAGGCAGAGAAAATAACCCTATTGAATCAATGGGACTATTCATGCCCTTAATGGGAAGTGGGTGTTTAGGCATTTGCTGAATTGGGACCACAAGAAGATAATGCAGCTGAGTGAGTAATTCATAGCCACCCATTTATTCAACTGCTTTTGCCTTCTTTTCTGCTTGCGGATTGCTCTGGAGCCAATCGCCATTTCCTGCAATGTATTCATTGTTTGAAGTCATTCACTGAATAATTTCAGTGAAAACTCTTTCTTGATAGCTTGCTCATAAACAGTTCATTGTGAATATGGGAATATATGCACATACATATGTGTGAGTGCGCGCACGCTTGTTTGTGTTTGCATTAAATATGTGAACACATATGCACGTACACACACACAAATGCAGATCTGGGATCTTCAGCTACAATAAAAGACACAGCTCCCAGACGCTGGTAAGGTTATGCTGATTCCGACCAGCTCACTCACAACCTCGCTTCCCAGTTTCAAGTTGCCTTTGTTTTGAGTGGACCCGTAATGTTTCTGACCCCTGACTGCACGCAGTGAATCTTGAGGTCCAGTTTCCAATGCAAATATTTACCCAGGGAATTTTTCAAATGTGCTTTTGTGATTTTTCTCCTCTGTCCATTCATTACACGCTGGTTTGCAACACATCCCTCACTGTAAAGTGATCTGCTGGGAATTTTGCAGAAAGTGAAATGGAAGAAGGTACAAAATTAGTTAGAGTGAACTCAGCAAATTATCATTGGTGTTGGTGTACCTGTGCCAGGCCCTCCATTTCCTCTATTTACTCAAATGGTCATGAATCAGTTCTGATTTATTTTGAATGCATTACTCAGGGATTTTCCAAATCAGCCAGGGCGTATCTTCTTCAAACAAGTGTGTTTGCAAACCGCTTGTGGCATGGAATCGGTCAATTAAGTGACATGGCATTTTTTTAAACAGGAACAAAACTGAAGAACAGGTACTGTGAATGAGGCTGGAAGCTTCGCTGGTGGAATTGTGTTTGTGCAGTGGTCAGCTCCAGTTCTCATGCAGACTTTACTGTGCATTATTCATTACAACACAGAAATAATTTGTTTCTGGTGCAGGCTGCCAGAAATATATTCTTTCTAAAAGTCACACTGCTTTTTAGGATTCACTTACATTTTCAGGAAATCAAACGTATTACCGTGATATTTAGGAGCAGAGTATGAATGGCTACAAATTAAGAACTGAATGTGTTGTTTCCTGCATTTCAGTTTATTTTCCTTCTTTACACTCCCCTCAGCACTAGAGGGATGTGATGGAAACTAGATGTGAGCTGGGCAATTGCAGTATTGGGGCAGTTCATCTAAGTGTGATTCATGTGTGTGAGATGAGATAAGCGACAGTTTGAGATTTTCAACAAATGATGTGCAGAGAGCAGGGATGCTGAGGCCGCTGTAGGATGCGTGTGCTGGTGATGCTGCAAAGCCGATCGGATGCTCCACATTCTCCTGTTGGGCTCCCAGCAGCTGTGGCATCTGAAATAGCTTCTGAATGTCCCTTTCATTCATTTTCTTTCATTTGTCCAACTGAAAATTAAGACAGTTTTGGTTTCCCCTGGTTAACCTAAGGTGGAATTTTTTTCAGAAAAACAGAAGGCCACTGTAATTTTTCCAGTCTGAATGAGATGTGTTGTTTACAGATGGCCACTGTCCTTTTTAGAAAAGCAGTTATGTTTCACAATGGGAAGACATTTCAACATGAAAAATCAATTATAATGATTCTTTTTCCAAAATAGAAAATAAAGTATTTTGACTTTTCAAAATTACCTTTTCCTTTTCTATTTCTCCCTTGTGGGGGATGATTGGCCAAATTCAGCAAGAGCTAGCAAACAGCCTGAGTCAGCTAAAAGCACAATTTATTCTGCAGATAAACTTTATTCACTGAAGTAACAAGAGAAACTGCAAGTCCTGATGCAGCTTTCCAAAAAGTTTGGTTGGTGTTGCTGTATCTGGACTCAATGTTCTTAAAGGTCTTTTCCAACCTAAATGATTCTAAGATCTGAGATGTCTTTAAACCAGAGTGTACATCCTTCTGCCAATATTTGCATAGTATTCAAAACAGCAGAGAGCATTTGGAGCTATTTAACACTGGGGGGGTAGGTTGCAAGCATGGGAGGCACGGTGTTTGACAGGGCTGTGTCTGGGCCCTGGCACAGGTTTATTTACACTGTGGCTCAGTTGTAGTCCAGCCTGCCTGTGTCAATGCAGCTCTCTTTTTAATGGAGAGTTTACCACTTGTACATGCAAAGAGTCATTTCGGTGTTAGTTTTGTTTGCCGATATAGACTGTCCATTAGCTATCTTAATCCTCTGTCTGTCCTAACACGCTGAATAAAAAAAAAAAGCCAAAAACCCAAGAAATATTGTTGTAGAGGAAAGAAGTGTGCTTGCCCCTTTTTTTGTTTTCAAATGAAAACATCTTTCTTTATTCAAGTTTTCCTTCTGAAAGTTGATGTATTTTTCACTTAAAAAAATTGGAAACTGCTTGCAGAGAATTTACAAAGGGAATAAACACAGTGACTTCTTTCAATGTTTTGCACAGAAAATGAAAACAATTTTCAGGAGCCGTTCTGGGCTGAACTTTCAGCAGGTATGAGGATAAGTGGGACTAGTTTATGCTTATCCTACTCATTGACTTCCCAACATTGTTTTGGATGAAGTGCAAAATCAAATCCTGCAAGATGTGATCATTTAGGGTACTGTGGCATATTTTGAAACAGTAGGGCTGTTAGCCCCAGCATCTTGGCCAAATTCCAGCCTGGATAATTACATTCTGCCGGCCTATATTCTAGCCTGCAGTTCAAATAGAAAAAAAAAAAAAAAAAAAGGAGTTATCATTTCTCCTCCAAGAAGTCCTGCTGTGTGATGACTGATATCCCAGAAGTAGCTGCATTTTGGGAAACATTGCCTCCATGTTCCTACTTGTCTTGCCCATTGGATAAAAACCGCTGTGAAGATGCCGAGGCCAGCTTCTTTGTGGGAATAAAGCAGCAGAGCTGACCAGGACAGAGCTGTGGTGCTCTATACCAGCCCCTTCATTACCACATAGCCTTCACTCTACAAAGCCCAGAGTCCTACGTAAGGTCTAGATCCCCCGCAATCCACAGACCGGGGTCTTTGTCTTTCTGGCAGCCATGGGCTGGGGTTACGGGGAGGATGCATGGTGAGAGGAGAGGAGAGGGCAGGCTGGCATCAGATGGGAAGAGGGAGGACTCACTGGTGGGTTTGACCTGTGCCTGTAATTTGTAAAGAGCATTTTTACACCAGATCAATGCTTTCCTCAGCATTTTAATGCACCCCATTGGTGTCCTTAAACTCTAATGATGCAGTCTGTGAGAAGCTGCCATTTATTACCCACAGATGGGGTGATAATTATTGACAAGATTGTAACTAATAATTAAACCCATTTGCTCCTTTAAACAAGTTGGTGTGAATTATTTGCAGGGAGTTCTTTAGCAGGCCCGTGGTCACTCCCACCGCATAGTGACGCTGCCCACGAGTCGGCCCACCGCCAGGGATGAAGGAAGGCTGCTCGTGAAAGCTGGACCATTCAAACCCGTGGCGGGAGTCCTTCCTCTTCAATGCAGGGCTTGTGCTTCTGGCCCTGTTAGTAGGAGGTGTGTGAGCACCACTGTGCTCCTACCCAAGGGACTTGGGTCAAACATAGAGCCACGGATGGAAAAAATCTATCCGTGAGAACTTTCCTGATGGTTTGTCCTTTTCTTCCCGAGTATCTTGAGCGTGCCTCTTCTGCAAGTGGGAGATCAATAGTCACACATTCCCTGTTCTTAGGTTTATTATTCCTCAGGTCAAAATCCCATTCCTATCCCAAAGCAAAGATGATGGGAGGGAAGGGGGAGGGATAATTTCTCCATGCTTTTGTTTCTTTGGGGAGCAGGGAGATTGTAAAAGGACTGTTTAACCCTCTGTAGTATGATGTGGTGCTCTCATGGTGTTCAGGATCGAAACACCAGCCGCTACCCAGCATTCATGGAGGCATGATGGACACATGCAAAGGAGTCATCCTCTAATGCTGAGGGCTAGGATGGCAGCGTGCAGGGGGACAAGCGCTGCTCTGCTCACTGGGCAGAGGAGAATGTGAGTGGTGCTTCTCTGTGAAGCTGGGCAGGGCGGAGGTGGGGAGCAGGACAGCATGTGCTGGCTGACGTGGAGGCTGGTGGGGACGAGGCAGGGTGAGCAGAGAGCAGCTTTTGCAGCACCGCACCGTTGGGAAGGCAGCCTGGGGGAGCTGCCTTCCCCTGGTGTCCGTTTCGAGGGAGGGTGTAAATCTAATCTCAGTGCTAGGGTCCATTAGCATTAGAGGGGAGTACTGTATATGCATTCATTCCCCGCTCTCACCCCTGGATGACAGAGTACACCCCTCTGTTGTCTGCTTTAGTGCAGGGAAAAGGCTGCCCATTAATTCTCCAGCAGCGGTAGATAATGCCATCGTAAGTCTTAGGTGCCTATGAATTTTGTGAGCATTTTACAGTAATAAATACCCCACACTTGTGCATATAATTAGTTGTGTATCCCTCCGTTTTTCCATCTGCACTACAATCTATCTGTCCTTTTACAGAGGTGGGTCTGGTTCCTCCCCTTGCACTCCTGGTTCAGTACCGGTGTGGCTTGGCCCAGCGGCAGGAGATCAGGACCTGGCAAAGAGATTTGTGTTAAGAGAAGAGATGTGATTGTGGACACAGGGATTTATTGTACTTGAAGTGGAAACCTGAGCTGAGAAGCTGAATGCAAAGCAACCAAGTTGTCCCAAATAAGTCTCAGTATGTCTGTACTGTCAGTGCCATCTCAGCCCCTGCAGTGTCATGCGTGTACTGCCTAGCTGCTAAGGGTGGGGATTGGAGAGGTTTTTGTACTGTTCAATGTACTGGCAGCAATATTTCCCCTGTTAACTCTCGTCCCCCATATACCAGGTTGTACAGGCTGTGAAAAGACAGTAAAAAATTATATCCACAGAAGTTTTTCTGCTTATTTGACTTTGTCTTCAGTATCTTGCACCTTCCCCTTCAGTGAAAGAGTATGGGAAGACTAATAGCCTCACATCTATACATTGTAGGATTTTATCCTCCTTTTCTAAAAACTCCACTAAAGCCTCACAATAGCAGAACTTACTGTGCAAAGATAAGCAATCACCCAGTTGTCTTAAACCTACTGAAGCCTGGATTCAACAGGTGAGAAAGTCAGGCTTTAGGGCTCTGAGAACGGGGTCAGAAAGACTGTGGCCACATGACACAAATGCTGATCTGGTGTGAAGCTGATCTGCTAATTCAGATCCTTTCAGGGAGTGCTGACAGGTTAACTTCTCCTGGCAGACTCAATGTGCATTTGGTATTATTTGTCTGTGACTCTGACTTTATACCTTAAAAATATCGCCTGTCATCCCCCCGTAGCTTGCAGAAAGCTAGAATAAAATTGAAGCTGGCACAAAAGCTGTGCAGTATGTGCTCTGGCTAACTTGGTAAGATGTGATGCTGCAAGGATGCCTGATCCAGGTCAGGTCTGTGCAGCTGGCTGATCCCAAACTGTGCACATCTGGCAGCAGCGTCTGCAAGAGCGTGGCTGAGGCTGGCCTCAGCCCCATCAAAGGATGCTCACACCGTTAACTGTAGCCATCCCATTGAACTCAGAGGGAATATTTACATGCTTAAAGTTAATGACAAGCATAAATCTCTGCAGGATCAAGGCTGCAAAGAAAACTAAGAGAAGACACTGAAGAGGCATATGTCAAATGGGGCTGTGGTCGAGAGCTCACCGAGACTTAAGCATAACATTTGAGAGAATGAGTCCATTTGTTTCAGAAGCATCCTGAACATTGGCATGTAGTAATTCTGTAATGGATCCATTTAACCACTCCTATAGCTGAAATATCCTTAACAAATATTTCCTTTAATGGCACTTAAAGAGGGAGTGCAGGGAGAGAAATTTTAAAGCACAGATGCATTATTGCTGAGTTCCAGTTTTGAGGCCTTTCAAAGTACCAAGGTAATTTTTCTCCAAATTTGGCTCAATATTTAACAAATCGAGTGAGATGAGGAAGCAACCTGAGGTCAACATTTTTAACCTGAGATGTTTGTTAAATTGTCCCAGCTCTCCAGTAACAATCAGAACAAGTGCATGTTGTATTCAAAGGTAATTCAAATGGTCCTTGGAAACTTTATAACAAAATCACTAATCTGGAGAGCAAGGCTGGAACAATGGAAACAAGGGAGAAACCTTTCTGTGGGAGATGGGAAAACTTGCATAGCTGGGATCTGGAATCAGAAGAAAAGTCAGATTTCAACTTTAGCTGTAGTGATTAACTACCTTAACTTACTAATTGTTAATGAGCATTCAGCGTGAGCCAAACCAAACTGGCATTTGTACAGAAGCAAAATGGTCAGGTTACATCCAACCCAAGCAGCCCAGTAAAGGTGGATGTAAACCATGTAGCATGGAAGCAGCACTCTTCAAAGTGTTTCTTGGCCTCGTGGCAACCTGCGTGGTGGCTGCTGGATAGTAAAAAAACCACAGGGACTGCAATCCTTTGGATCATCAGTGTTAAAGAGAGGTCTTCAGGCACAGTTGGGTACCCACTTTCATAGAAAGCAGTTCTTTGCAGCCCCTCTCTTGTCAGAGCTGCCTGCGCTTCCCATCCTCCAGGATCTGAGAGTGAACACTGTCCCTCAGGTCACTCCAACAATTGCTCATCGCAGTTTAGCCTGTAGATGTTAATGGGGCTGTCCACATCATGCAGCCCTTTGCAGCTCACCAGCAAGGACTCTCTAGGCCACCGGTGGTCCACGGCCCTGTTTCAGAAGCAACGTGCTATAATAATGTATCCCTAACCATGCTTTATACCAATAAGTAGGCTATAACCCTGTCAAGGTGTGCTGGTGACTCTATAAACCATGAGACCTGAATGGTCAATGGTCGAGTGGTTTAAAGCTGTCACCAGAATACTGAGATAGCCTTATAAGCCTTGTGCTGCATGGCTGGGGATACATTATTCACTATAATATATGGTAAGAAATACCTGTGCAGGGTCTGAAATGAACTGCTTTAGCCACTAGCCAGCATGGCTAGTGATCAGGGAAATCCGTCAGCATTTTCATGTGTAATGGGAGGCAAAAAGACACAGACACCGGGGGAGGGGAACTCATCTTCTCCGTGTAAAGAAATGGGCTTTTGTGCAGGGGACGGAGGGCGAGCAGAACCCGGCCCCTGCCTGCGAGCATGGCTGAGCCCCTCACCTGCGCTTGCTGCAATAGTAGAGGGAGGGAGCGCCCAGGCCTGGTGACCTTCAGAGCTGTGCAGCTCCACGTCTCTTCCCTAGCCCCATTTTCTGTTTTGTGGAGGACCCAGGAAGGACTTGGGCTGTCAGTTCAGAGCTGCTCAGGGAAGGCACGCAAGGACTGGGTCTGAGGCTCAGCCTGGAGGCAGAAGTGTGTGGGCAGTGGCCAGGGATGACTAGACCGTGGTCTAGTAATTTGCCAGATGCCTCTGCTTTCTGGCCTACCTCCATACAGTGTCACAAACATCACAGGGGAAGGTCTGAAACTGCCCAAGGTCAATTGCAAGCCAGTAGAGGGAGTGGAGTCAGGAACAGGATCCTAGGGGCACCCTGCACTGATGGATAGAGAAAGGTGGGTTGCCCCATCTCTGCTAAGCATGTCTTGGGTAGCACCAAAAGGCAGAGGGATGGAGGTGTCTGTACATATGTACAGGCAGGCAGATGGCCCCATGGCCAGGACCTGGGGCTCTGAGGGGGTATTCTGAGTGATTTCACAAGAGAAGCCAGCAATTCTACATCTTCCTCCCTCCAGCCGTAGCCAGGCTTGGTGCGTGTGTAGGTGGCTTCAGGGGTGAGGGAGGAGCAGGCAGGGGTAGGTCTGGGTGAAATAGGATGAAGGGACACTCCAAATCAAATGGCCAACACATGGAGGGGGTGATGAGAGCTTTGAGGAGGCTATGGAGGTGTTGAGGGCTAAGCCTCTGTCACCAACAACCGTAGAAAATAAAAGATTTCCCCATCCTGACAGCCTATGCTGCTCCAACCACAGGAGACAAAGTCCCTGAGAGCATGCCCATACGAGTACCCTTTGGTGGCGGGGAGGGGGGGGGGAGGGGGGGAAATGAGGAGGGCTTGGGGGATTTCATTAGGGGATGGGAGGGGAGGGAGGGAGGAAAGCCCTGGTCCTGAACAATAGACAGAGCTCAAATTGCCTGAAGGGCTTGGCTGGCTTGCTTTATTTATTGTATACAAATACATATGTATTTGTATGTATATATATGTATTCCCCCCCCCCCCCCCAGCCTTTATTGGTCTTTATCAGGAAAGGACCCAGGGGCATCTTTCCCACCGCAGTGGCTGGGAGACAATAGTGCCGCCGGGGAGGACACGGGGAAGGGCCCTGGGCTGCCTGGGATCAGTAGCTGGGAGACAGGGGCCGGGGCGGAGGAATCCGGGGGCGCTGAGTACGGGGCTGGCCGCCCCCTCGGCTCACTTGTTATGTTAAGAGCCCATCGGCGGAGCAGGGGCCGTGGGGCGCAGGGAGAACAGAGGGACGGGCTCTGAATGCGGCCACCCCGGCATCCTTCTGTTCTCCATATGGGTACATTGTCTGTCCCCAGCCCGGCAGGCCCCCTGCCTCCCTCCGCGCCGCCTCTCCTCTCCCCACTGTGCTCACGTCAAATGTTGGTTTCCCTTTTTATTAAAACCCTCGGAGCAGCCAGCGGGGTGACGGACACCAGGAATTTGTGAAGGACAGAGGAGGAGGAGAAACAAGTTTGTGTTTGTCAAGTGGAAGCCACATCCCTCTGTTCCCCTCCCTGACCCCCCCCTCCCGGCTCCCTGTCTGGGCTGGACCGTGCCTGGGGACAACCAGATTTGGCAGCTCAGGCAGATGCAGCACTGGGGAGGGAAGTTTCCAAGGGAAGTCCTCCCCATCCCAGTCACCCTATCCCAAAACTACAGTCCTCCATCACATGGAGGGTGAGGTGCTGCTTCCTACTGTACCCCACCGCAGACAAAAACCTTGCCAAAGAAAGGTTTCCCCTGTAACACCCACCTCGCTGCAGCATTTGCCCCCTCATGCTGGTATGGGTAGGTCAATGGGCTCTCAAACCAAGGAGAGGCTCTCTGTCTCCCTCTGTCCAGCTCTTGGCCTCGTAGTTTCTAGGTTTTCAATCTGTTTTGGATCCCAATTTCTTCTAAAATCAACACTGATTAAGATCTTCTCATCCTTTTCAAGCCTCTTTTTCTTTTCTTTGCTACCTGATTTCTTTTTTAAACAAGACTTGTTTTAAAGAGCTACTGTGCCCCAGAAAATGCTTCCTGTGTTATCACCCACCCAAAAGTAGTGCAAAACACATTAGAAAGTCTCTTTTCTAGTGATTTTTTATTTTTGATGTCAGTGAAGATAAAACTAATGGTGTCAAGCAATGTAAGGAAGAGGAAGATTAAACAAAATCTATCCCCTGCAAAAACAAAGCAATCAATATAATGTTATCCTGCTGCAGTGGCTTTCAACTTGCTTTGATTTGTGGATCCCTAGAAAATGTCTCATGAAGGCTCAGTACCCACCCACCCACCCCCCCCCCCCCGAAAATTGCCAGGCCCCAACTGCTGGACAGCATTAGTGACGTTGCTTCCCCCCCCTGCCCTACAACGAGTCTGTGTTCTCCCAGGAATCTGCAGACCACAGGTTGAAAAAGACCATTCTACAGGACACCAGTTGAAATTTAACTAAGAATAGCTAAATAAGGAGCTTGCTATTGTTATTGTAATACTCTCAGATCCATATTACCTGGAGAATCCATTTTGCCACCTCTGGGAATCTCACACAGGAACTTCATCACTCGGGTCCTGTCTCGCAAGCCTTTCTGCTGCTGCAAAGAAATATCAGTTTCGCTGTTCACCACGTAGGAGAAATGCGATAGATTATAGATGGTTGGAAAATTTCTGGACACATGTTTTGCTCTTGCAGAAAAAAGGATTTTTGCTTTAAAGTTACTTTTTTTTTTAACAACCATAAAAAGAAATTGTTGGTCAAACAAAAACCAACTTTTTAATGCTCGTTTCATATTTTTTGGTTCTGCTTTGTGTTCTCTGTTTCGTTTGGCATCTCTGACTTTAGTTAAACATTTCTGATGGAGAGAGGAGCATCCCCTGTTTTTACCTGGCCTAGTACAAGAAAATAGGAATAAAGAGGGTTTGGTATTTAAGGTACAAAATATTTTATTTCTGTAGACCGTATGCTGACACTGTCAATTTAGCACTCATGAAATGTTGAAAAATTCAAGGTGAGAAGTTTAAACAACTGCAAAACTTCTTCAGAATTTCATTTCCATGAAAAAATGGAAATATAGCAGCACCTATGCCTGCAACTAAGGCAGACAACATTCAGAAATATTACAAAAAATGTTGAAACAGAAAAACTGTGTTTTTTCCAAGTTGTTCTACAGATCTTTAAAGATGCTGCTCCATGAAATGACGAGTGGTTCATTCAACAACCCATCAGCTTGGGAAATATATGCAACATGAATTCATTTGTTTCCAGCTAATTGCACTTTCATTTCCTCCTCCTATCTTTGCAAGGCTGTGTAGCCTAGGGTTTGAGTGGTGTTTCCGAGGCTGTGCCACACGCGCCAGACCCAGTACCCAAACCCACCACAGTGGTACCTAGCCCAGCTAGGAGTGGCAGCTGCTTCCTTTGCTTGTAATGTTCTTCTGGGCAAAAAAATATTTGAGACCCACAGGTTTGGAGTGGGCAGGGACTGGCAAACAGTCCTCTTGCGTTTTATTCCTGGCTTCTGTCATTGGCATGCTGTACAGTTGTAGTCAAACAAATGAACTTCTCTACATCTTAGTTACCCTTTCTGTAAGATGAAGGTAATAATATTTATCCAGCTGGGATGCTGCAAGGAGTAATTAATGTGTACAAATCACTTTGAATTCCTCTAACGAAGTGCAAATTGTATTAGTCCCCACAGAAACTGGTAATAGGTTTGTGTCTTCCTTCACTGAAGGTCTGACCTCAATCCTCTGGGGTAATCTTGAGGAAAAACTCTTCCTACTATTTGCATTACAGCAGCTCATAAGGACTCCTCCAAGTCCAGAATCCCCATTGCGCTCAGGGCTGTATGTTCATACAGTAACATACCCCTCATGCTCTAGAGACCTTATATCTAAACTAAGGAAAGCTGAGAGAAAGGAAGCATTAATCCTATTTCAAAGGTAAACAACCAACGCACAGAGAGGTAGTAAGGTGGTAGTAAGTATATGAACCAATATGAGCCTTTTCAGAAAACCATCACCTCAGATTGACTTCCCAGCTTAGGCTGAATTCTCACCTCTCTTGGCTGGACTTCAATCTTTCCCATTTTGGTGAGTGACAGACCAGTCAGATGGCAATGGATGGAGCTCACTTCTTACTGGATGCTCAGAGAGAGCAGGGTTAGGGCAAATCAGGGTTTGCAGAGGCAGGATATGAAGTGGCTTTGGGTAGGGTAGGTGACCACTGGTCCTGTTCTTCATCTCACGCTCTTTTGGAGACGTGGACACATTCTGTGTTCTGATTTCTTAATACTTTCAGGCATCTTTCTGCTATGGGAAAAGAGACCAAGAAAATCCAAGAAGGACTGGTTAAGTTGGTTTTGTAAATCTTTGTGCATAAATATATGGGGAAATGTGAATGTATCTCCATCAGCTCTTCTAGCATTTGTCATGTTCTTTTTTTTTTTTGGCTGATGTACTGTTAATTAATGCATCTGTACCTTGAATAGAGCTGTAAGTTGTTTCAACACCAATATATTGGAATTTTTCATTTTTGGGCTGATGAAATGGTCCAAAACTTGACTCAATTTTTTTCCCTGGCATTAAAAATCAGTTTAAATTGTGCCTTTTCTGAAGGAAAAATAGAACAGAAAAAAAAGTGTGTCACAAAATTTCCTGCTGGTGCTGATGACGGGCTGATGATCCTGTTCACATTCTGTGTTTAGCTATAAAATACTGCTCTGTGAAAAGCTGCATGTTTCACAGGCACTGCTGACGTTTCACAGAGGAGACCAGTGCCAGTGATTGGCCTCCTGGCCTCCTGGTCCACAGATGCATGGCTACTAAGCCCCTTCTAATGCCAGTATCCAGATGAGTCACCAGGATTTCTGGATGAAGATCCCACCATTTTCACTTCTCCTGCTCTCCCAAAGGAGCTCAGGCACTTGCTGTATGGAGGTCCAATCAGCAAGGGGAGCCCCTAATCCCTGAAGGCACCTCACACTGGTTTCAGCACCCAGGAGGCAAGCTAAGGAGCTATGACCCAAGTAATCTCACCACCAATGGGATGAGATGAAGGATAAAAGTTGGCATGATCAGAGAACTGGGGAAAGTAAGACAGGGCCAAAGCCTCTGGTGGTGTAAATCATTCCCACTCCATGGATTTTACAGAACTATGTTGACGTATACCAGTAGAAGACCTCAGCCTCTAACACTCTTAAGCCATGGGCTCCTTTAGCAATCACGTGTTGGAAAGGAGCCACCAAGAGAGAGGGCACCTTTCCCTGGGAGATCCTTCCCAAGCAGCCAGCAGAAGCCAAGCAGGACTTCCCTTCCTCCCCTTCCTTTGCCCGCTGCCTGTCCTGCACACCTCTCAGAGCCGGGGTCCCTCTTCCACTGGCCAACACTTGGCCAGAGAAGTGGGAGCTGCTTATAGACGGTATCTGAAGACGCCTTTTTGAAAATAGCATATGGAAGGATGGGAGGATGAGGGGAGGGGGGTGGGTGGGGGAAGAGGAGAGGTACAGACACAGCACTCCTTGGCAGTGATTTATAGACTGGGTCAGGCACAAATTGACTCGTATGCAAGAAATGTAAATGGAATCGAGACTTTTGATGGAGAAGCTCATTTTCAGACTTAAACGCTTTAGATTAAACACACTCACACACAAATGCTGGCGGGGAGGGTGTTTTATATAATTTACATTACAAATCAATTCATTATCCACAGAGGCAGGTTGCACTGATTTTCAAGGATCGGAGATTTGATGAAGAGGATTCATTTCAAGAAATAAACCTTTTAAATTAACCGCAAGATGAGGGAAATTTCTTTATTTAAAAAATGCGCCAGCCCCTTCTTTGTTTCTTTTATTATTATTAATATTATTTTCCATCCGGCTCTGGGTCATTAAGGAGGGTCCAGAAGTCACAGATTGCCTTTCTGAGGGAGGAGAGCTGAGAACTTCGAATGTCACGCATTTTGTCTGGCTCCAAACCCTTCATTTATCGCAACACAATTTGTTACCTGTGGTTGGCTCTGCACACCATTGTGTGCTGTGCGCCAGGACTGATTTAGCAGGGAATGTCCTCTCCACCTTGAACTTGAGAGGGGGAAAATCCCTTGAGAGAGGAGATGGAAGAATCATGAAATACAGAGTTCCAGCTGCCTCAGAAGCGAAATGCCCATTGAGCTCTGGGAGAAGTCCACTCAAGCTTTGGCAGGGTATGGAGTTCAGGAAACTCTAGTTATAACAAAGGCAGATGGCTCTGTGAGGGCACATTTAAGATGCAGGGGTAAAGAAATGGAACAAAAGGAAACCCCAGAACTAACATGGGTCCTGATGTCCCATCCTGCCCTGGGGATCCAGGGCAGATCGCAGTGGACAATAGCCAAGGCTGGAGGCAACACAGGAGGAGTGAAGATGATTGAAGGACGAATGCCACGTTACCCTGGTCTTCCTTGGCAAGGCTGCAAAGTACCAGCTTTGAGGAAGACTCTTTCTCACTTCCTAAACAATTTGGATATAGTTTGTTCCCCTTCAGTCATTTCTAGCCACAGCTCCCTCGTAACTCCCAACAATAGCTCCTGCAACCTGGCTGCAAATATAACCTCCCAGTTCCCTGGTGTCCTAACTGGCTGCAGTGTGGAAAGAGGCAAAACAAGAGTGTCAGAGCAAGCGCCTTCTGTCTTCCATGAGAAAACTCTTTTTTAAAGATACTTTTGTATTAAAAAAAGATGACCTAAATGATTGGGCCTTTTTCCCATTTCAACAAGAGCCAATCCTCTAGAAACACAACTGCTCATCTAACCATAGGCAACCACCTCAGTTGTGTGGGATGAACCTGGGCCAGAGGCTCCATGGGCGATGACTGGGAATGGACAGATTTTGGATCCTGGAGCAATTTGCATCCCTCAGGGTCCCAGCGAGCCTTCCTGATTGAAACCCCAATGCAAGGCCTTCTTGAAGCCATCCTCCTGGTGTGAGGATCCTGGCTACTGGTGAGACTGCATGGCCGGTGCACCGCTGTCCTGGGACGGGCAGGGCAGCACCTGCCCCACCTGAGTGTCCCAGCGCAGGGCAGGCAGGCAGCAATTACCTGAGCTGGAGGGGAGCCAAGACACCAGGGTTAACAACCCTGATCTTGCGGGGGGGGGGGAAGCCACAGCATCTTTAATGACCACAGACAGCTAAGACCTTCGTTTTATATCTCTTCAGAAAAGCAATCACACATATTTTAGCAGGGGAGCTTTTATTCTCATGCGAATCGGGTAGCCAGCACAGTGTTCTCTCCCAAGCGCATCCGGACCTGGTCAGTCCAAGCACACAGAAGTACAATGTGAAACATGTTTGACCTTCACAACTTTCCTTTACAGACCAGCAAGCTAAAACCCTGAAGGAATTTTCCTGAGTGAGTTTGTCCAAAGCAACGTTCACCACCTCATTCAATATTTGCCTGCAAAAAAAATGCCAATTATTGAGAGACAGTCCTGGCTGGGCATCAATAGGCAGCCAGGTGTGAGAAGTTGAAGAGAAATACATCTCATTAATGTGGAATTGTTTTTAGGTTAATAATCTTGCGTTAATTTTCCTTTAAAATATTGTCTTTGACCGTTAAACGCTCGCACTGTTATAAAAAGAACGTAATAAATGATCTTGAAGCAAATTCTCCTGCCAAATGTCATAATTTATTTGCATAATTAGCTCTTAATTTTAATTCAATATGCAAATCCACGCTTCCTTTAAATTGCAGCAGCCTGTTTCCCGGCCCTGGCTGCCATGAATTTATTGTGAGGCGGCTGTTTGAAAAGGCAGCTTCACTGCCTTCTGGGGATGGCTGCCTGGGGGAGGGGGTGCCCACCGCCAACTCCAGTCACTTTTTGTTTGGGTTTTGTTTTGGTTCGCTTCTTATTAAGTTGGACCCCAGCCTGCTTCAATCCCTGAGCGTCCCTGTCTTCCCCCCAACAAGTCCTGTTTCCCTTTGTCTTCCTTCTGCATTCTCTCTCTCTTTTCTTTTCTTCTTTGGAGAAGACAATGTTGATCCTCCATGTTCCCTGCCCCTTGCCCCCCCCATGAAAGGCTCTGGCTGAAGTCAACCTGGCAACTGTTCTGGTCTCCTCCCCCCTTCGGTTCCCTTTCCTCAGTCTCTCCTTGCTGTGCAACAGCCCCTTGCTTGATGCCTTTTTATGGTGCCATCCTCCTCCGGGAGGAAGGTGAGGGGGAAAGGCTTGGCTTCCCCATGGGGTTTCATCCCTCAGTCCCTCAGTCCCCCCAGTCCCACCACCCCAACCCCCGCTATGGCCAGAGCCCCTGCAGATCACCAGAATCCCATCTCACCTCCCTAGCTGTGCCCTGTGGCACACTGGAGTGTGCTCCATGCTGAGCCACCCCAAACCACTAGGCTTGTGGCAGGGGAGCCTGCAGTGGGCAGGAGAGCAGAGCCCCGGGCAAGTCCCTGCTGCTGGGGAGCAAATGTGGCTCCTCCTACATGGTTATCCACTGGCTGTGAAGCTGGAGCAGGAGTGCTCCCCTTCCTCACTCCCTCCCCATCAGCAGCATCCCTCCGTGTCTGTGTCGAGCTTCTGCATCCGATGGGAGGGTGGGAGACCAGACAGCTCAGGCATCAGCCCACACCCAGGCACAGGGCGCAGCTCTTGCCCAGTGCCCTGGGATGTGCAGCCAGCTGGCACCTCCTCTGCTACAAGGAAAATATCCAAATAAAACAGCTCACAGCTTTCTGCTCCTTCCTCCTCTTCCCAATCCAGAACTGAAACAGGATTTCAGCAACCACAAAGTCCCTCCAGGTAGAGAACTGTGGACAAGTGGCTTTGAGAGGAGGGCCAAGAGGTGTCCAAAGGATGAGTCCCGCCCTCCTCTGTCTTCCTCTCCAGCTGAAACAAGTGGTGTAACCGCCTTTGGGGTGGCGAGGAGCCTGGGCACTGCTCCTGGCAGCTCACTTGGGTAGATGTGGGGCCATGGGAGCCAAATCTCTGGAGGTTTTTAGGCACCTTGCCGCTTTGACGTTGGCCGATCAGTGAGGGCTGTGAGTGCTGCATGCTTCAATTCCCTCTGGCTTCGCATCCCAGGATTTGTCTCTGGGGCACAGGGAGCAAGGATGACACCCAGAAATTCCTGCCCTTGCATTTCATGGCACCAGGAGAGGAGTGGGAGAGGTGGGTGATGGAGTAACATGAGCCCAGGGTTTCACACACAGGTTAGGGAATTAAGCAAAAGGGACAAATTAGCCTAGACAATAGGAGATCTTTTTCACTGGGGGAGGACTTAGGGGAGAGGGAGATAATTAAATGTTGCTTCATCAAAGCAGAGGCAGTTTGCAAGCTGCTCTCCCTTGTAACTCTATCGTATTCATCTCCCAGGACGGACCACGAGGACCGGCAGCCCTTCCCTATGTCGGTGTCGGGTGCTCCCCCCCCCTCGGAGCACAGGGAGGCGATGGGGGTGCCTTGGCAGAGGGAGGGGTTGGCGAGGCGGAGGGTTTGGGTTGGGGGCTGTAGGAAGGAGAGGGTGTTGGTATCTCATTACAGGCCTTAGATCTTTGGAGGGGAAAAGAAAAGGAAAAAAAAAAAAACAACAAAAAACAAACCCCAAACCCAAACCACAGGTCTTTGTTAGAAATGCTGTCCGGGAAGGAAGGAAGAAGACAGGAACAGCTCAAATTCAGTCCTTCGATAATTAAAGCTTGCAAAAGAATAAAAGGGGAGGGCAAAAAAAAAAAAAAAAAAAAATAAAAAGGGCTTTCCCTCCTCCCACCTGCTCCCAAAACAGGGCTGCTGTGGCTTTCCCGGGAACAAAGGGATGTGGTGAGAAAGGGCTTTTGCTTGATCCCGCAATGGCTGGGAGGGAGAAGCAGGGTGATCATGTGGCCCTGCAGATGGGAGCCTCTCATCAAAGCCAGGGAAAAATAGGGGGGAAATGTGTCTTTCTGTTTTACTGCTCATCAGAGCAGGACTCCGATTTCTCAATCCGAGAAAAATTTGGCGACTGAAGACAAAAACATTTCTATTCCAAAACTGAGCAGAAAGAAGCCAAACCCCTGCGTTTTCTGCTAAGTAAAATAAAGGAGAGGGAAATCCAGCCACTGGGCAACCCACAGACCCTTCCTGCTGTGGTTGGGCTGATCAGAACCCCTTTAAAAAATACATGTAAAACCACCACAATTTGGGATTTGATTTTGCATCACAGCAGGGGCCTTAGCATTGCCTTTGGCCAAGGCTATTCCTTTCTCCTGCACCCACCTGCTGCTGTCTTGGGCCCTCATGTATGTCTCTGGGTTTAGTGAAGCTGATGAAAAGCAACCAACACACACTCATAACAAGACTCTCAGGCAAAATTCCCCTTTCTCAACTCTTTATGTGTCCAAGGATTTGTCCCTTTTTTTCTTCATCTACTGCCTCTATTACTTCTTACAGCTTCAGACCTCAAATGCTGTTTTTCCCCAAGTGGACTCTGTTTTTCCAGCTGAGGATGCTGCTGCTGAAGCCTGGTCTGGCAACAAGCATGTGGAAGCTGGGACAGAAAGGTTTTACTTCCAGATTTCTCCACGGCATCAAGCAGTGCCCATCAGTTACTCTCTTGTGCCTCAGTTTCTTCAGCTAATAACTGGGGATAATATGCTCTCAGGGTCTGGAAAGTCTCATGTAGGAACCTGAGGGAAGCTACCAGCTCCTCGCTGACAGGCACTAACAATGTGCACAGCATTCTTGTCAGTTGTGTGCTTTACCAGATGTCAGGGCAGAACAGATGCTGCTCTCTGCTGTATGCCACCACATCTCTGTGGCTTTTTGATTCCCTCTCCATTCCCAGCCACAGCTCTGTGATCCCAACTTTTGCACCTCAAACCCCAAGGGACCAGGGCCTTTGCACTGTGTGCTGTGTGTCACAGAGACAGGACACAGCCAAATACACATGGTGGGGAGCCACCATGCAGGGCTGCAGGCGGAGGAAGCATTGCTCTGCACTCCTATCTGCTGGAATGGAGCTCTGTTAAGATAAAGATAAATAAAACCCTCTTAAGAGCTGAAGAAACAGAAAATAAGGGAGATACAAGGAGGCCATTTTAAAACAGCTGATGTCGTGACTCCTGGAGGCTGGTTTTGCAAGGCCAGCATTGCCAGTTTTGCAGTGGTGCTGTGGGGTGACACCAGCTGACTGTTGCACTGGACTACAGAGAGATCAGGGTGCTGCTAGGTGATTTGAGGCTTATCACTTACATCTCCAAGGGCTTCCTTTCGCCTGCTTGGCCCATCTGGATCAGAGCTTTTTTGGGTGGAGATGATCTCTCACTTGCCTGGGACAGGCTGCGGTGGGATCTGTGTGTCATCTGGGACCTTGAGGCTCTTTGGGAGTGCAGAAAGAGGCAGGTTTCCAAAGGCTGACAAAGTTGCATGCTTTGGTTGCGCTGCCTGAACGAGCAGCCTTGCTCTGCTCTCAAATAGCGTGCCCAGTCCTAAGGACCAGGGATATTTGCATCCTTGAAAGCTAAAGGAGAAAAAAAATACCCCAAATCTCTCTCCCTACCCTGCCTGATCCCGACGGGCCAGCCCGGTGCAGCTCAGTGGTTCCCTAGCACTCGGTGCCCTCTGAGTCTTCACACTAAGAGGGCTCAGGACATGAGGCCAATCAAGCACTTGGATTGCCTTAACACGCCTTAGTGCTTTATAATACCTGCCATTCTCCATGGTTGAGTCTGTTTCTGATGCTTGCCATATTCGAGGGTTATACTGCTGTGCTTTCCATGGTCCGCGCTGCCCTTCTGCTAAATGCTGCCTTCTGTCTTGCTTAGTTAATGGTTAACGTGGTTGCCACATCCAGCCAAGGCTGGCCCTTCGGCTACCTCCCTGGCTGGCCCTGCAGGAGGGGGCTGACAAGTCTCCCCCCCCAGCTGCCCCAGCTCCCCAGGAGCGTTCCACACAACGCCTGTGGAAGTGTACAAAGTGTCAACCTCAGCGTAGTTTTTAACCTGGAGTGATAGCTTTACTGATTTGCCACTTTACTACTCTTGTTAATGAATTTTTAATCTTCTTAATGACATTAAACACGGAAAGTAATTAAGGAAAACAAGTTTGAAACTGCTGACTTAAACCCTTTATTCAGAACTATTTAATGTAGAATTAATTTGATTTTGCCCATTATTCAAATGAACACATTACCTTCCTGTGCATTGGCCTCTTTTCCTCTTTTGTGTGTGTGTGTGTTTTGTTTTATTAAATATATCATATAATGCTTTGTCCTTTTTGCTCAGAGGTAACCAGAAAGTTTCTCTCTGCCAATGACAGAAAGGGTCAGCCTTCGGCATCTCTCATGGGTCTTGTAAAGTCTCCCTGCATCAGGAGTTCAGCTGTGGTTGGGAATGAAGGTAGCATGCTTGAAATACCAGGTTGCTACCACCTGCTCGATTAGGAAAGAAAGGAGCTTTACTTCTCAATAAGAGGTGCTGGACTGCATCCTTAGCACAGGATGTCACATCTACCATAGGGAGCAAGGCTATGCTGATTTACATCAGACTGCCAGGCCCCTGCAAAGCAGAGAGCAGAGGCTGATGTAAACACCTGGGGAAAAGTGGAAGAGGAGTCCTTGAAACTCATATTACCCCTTTATTGACATCACAAGCTAAACCCTTTTTTCCACCCTCCTTAGCGGTTATGACGCACATGTATGAAGACAGCAGACATTCACCTGATATTGCCCCTGTAGCTGATCTTTCCTTTTTCCAGCCTGGCCTTGATGTAGCTATAAACCCTACTGCCACTTTGAGCCTGATCATCCTGCCTTGCGGTCCTGTTTCCATTGGGATGAGGATTCAGTGTTACAAATCAGCTGCATTCCTGCTCTGATTTTGCTAATTTACTGCACAACGTCTCCCAAATCCTGCTCCCCCAAATACTGGGAAGCAATCAACAGTCAATAAGTTCTCAGCTGTCAGAGGTCTCCAGGTCTGCCCCACCAGCAGCTTCTATGCTTCAGAAGCTCTGCTTGCACTCTCTGTGGTTATCACAACCCTTTCTCCTTCATCTGAATTTGCTACCTGATCCCCTGTATTTGGAAGTAGTTGAACCCCTACAAGTCCCCTGGATTCATCCCCCAGTCAGCTCAAAATCCATCTCTGCCCCAGGCAGACACAGTGTTGATTTGACAGAGGGAGCAGACTAGATTCCACTGCCAATGGAGGCTGAAAAGAGCAACTGGTCCTCATATCCAGAGGTCTCTCATCATCTTTGCTATCAAGAATCCCCTTCTGGTATTCCAATGCATTGCATAAATAAGCCTTTTTCTCTGCAGCCACCTGCCTGGCAGAGTAGGTAATGTCAGTGGAGCTGCACAGGCTAGTCTGCCTCTGAAACAATGCGAGTTGTCCAAATAATTGTGTGCACACGGAGGATTGCTGAATGATGGAGACAATTTGCGGCCATAAATCCAGCAGATGTGGTGAGAGTCTCAGCTACAAAGAATTGCAGCAAAAGCACACCTCTGAATCCCTCTCTCAGACCTGAATTTGTACTGAGGAGAATGTCAAAGTTCTGTACAAAAAACTTCCTGTACCTTTCCTTGAGCAGAATAAGAACTTACTGAGCATTGCAAGGGGAAAAAAGTACTCATTAGAGCTGCTTAGAGCTCCCAGGTGGTCCCTTCATCATGGACCTGTATGACACAGTGATTGCAAGAGAGCAAGTGCCGAATCTAAAGCTCAGTATTTGGCTGTAGGAGTGACAGCTTTTTTTGCAGGCCAGTGGTGAGCAGCCAGGCCCGTCCTCTGTGAGGTTTGCTTCTCTTTGCAAAGACACTGATTCGGTGTCCACTGGAAGTAATGAGATCCTTTCCCTTGGCTCCAGTACATAACTGGATCATTCCTCAAGCTGGAATATTAAACATGCCGGCAGATTGTCATTAAAACCCTCTTTACTTTATTATGTGTTTTTGCTTCAACAGCCAAAACTGGAGGAAAGAAAGAGAGCAAATGATTTTCCTGCATGCTGGCTGTAAGACACTCCATGAGCGCGGAGCTGACTCTAGCAGGACCTTTTCCCATCAGAAGAAGTGGTGCTGCAATGCACCACGTGGGACGAGACCAGTGTTTCAGACTGTAACAGCTCCCACCATGGTACCTGACCTCCTCATAGTCAAGACTGCGTTTTAATGTGACAACAGATGTCATAATCCCTTTGGGCTTTTTGCAGGCAGCAAACTGAGGTATTGGATAAATGAAATGACATGGAAAAAAATCAGCTGGAGAGCAGAAGAGAGCTCAGGTCCCCAGAGTAGCTGGTGACTGATCTCTCACCTTCAGCCTCTAGTGCTCTTTTACTGACATACCTGGGTGTCACAGCACAGACTCATGTCTGAGCTGGATCCCAAAGCAGCAAGGTAGTCTCCATGCTCTGCTCAGCATGGGCTTGGGGAACTTGCTGAGGAATGAACACCCAACTCTCCCCACCCCCTGCCTTTATGACTTTAATCTTTGCATTAATGAGCAAATTATTTTCATGGCATATCTGGCACTCAGCTGCTAACCAGCACCTGCCATGCCAGATCATATGCCAGGTCCTTGTGTGATGGGTCCCCTCTCTATACCATCACCTTCATGCCTGTTGTTCGCTGTCTTTCATGCTTCACCCTTCCTCTCCACCTAATAGCAGGATGACACAAACCTGAGGACAGACCCACAGCACATTGTCACTCTAATACAAGTTACTCCCCTATACTCAGCAGAAAAGCAGTAGAAAGAGAGGGCCATAGGTACCTTTTCTCACCCTCATTCATCCTTGGGCCACCCAGGCTGGCTGCCCTTGAGCAAGCTGGGCCATTCCCATCACCAAAAGAGGTTCTCAGTATTAGCAACACCAGGGGACAAGCCCAGCCATGGAGAGAGGAAGGCATTGAGAGGTGAAGGCACTGAAGGAAGTGTGGAAAGGAAGAAGGACAGGGCAGAGAAAGGTGAGGGAAAGCAGCAGATTTCAGGGTGGCTGCACACCCTTCCCAGCACTGGGGGCTCTCCAGGCAGCAGCCTTCTTGCAGGGCTTCAGCCGGCACTCCATTTCCAATTTGGCTTGTTTGAGAGCATAAACCTCCCTCCAGTCTGGGCACCAATAAAAGAGGCAGCTCTGCAGAGTCTGCACTCCGCTGTGGCAAGCTGCCGACTTTCATTTCTTTTTACTACTGACTTTGTGTGTCTCTCGCCCCTTCCTCCCATTCTGGGGACTTTATGGACTGAGACGCAGTATCCTCCTTCCCCAGAGCAGGGACTGGCTCTGGACCTGGAATTCCAGGAAATTTCCAGGGTTGTCTCTGGACAGCAGCCACAAAGAGTGGTGCCTGCAGCACCTAGTTCTGTGTGAAATGTCCCACCAACGCTGCCATGCTGTGAGGCTGGGACCCCCATCACAGACTGGCATGGGGCTTCTCCATCAGAGCCCCTCTTTCTCCTTCCAGGAGGGCAGCTATGCATCCACATTGGCTATCCCAGCTGTAAGGAGGCACCAAGATGTCTGGGCATGTTATTCAGCCCTCTTCAGATGAAGTCTGATTCCCCTACCAGGATGTGCTGCTCCCCACAGCCAAGAGCTGTGCCCCACTGCTCGATGCCCTGACACCATCACACGAATCAGCTCCACACTCCAGCTGTGCCAGATCCATAACTTGTCTGATGACCGGATGGGTGCTGCTGACTTCCCTGACCGCTCTGCGGTCTGCTTATTGCCACCTTGCCTCAGTCGAGATGCCCGCTGCTCACCTCAGTCACTCGCGGCTACATGTTTGGGCAGGAGGGGCTGTGTACGGTTGAAAGAGACTGCTACGTCACATGCTGCTGACTCCGCAAACTGATTAGGCAATCAAAATATTTCAAAGAGGAGCAGAACAAATGACTAAGAACAAATGAAAGTGAAGCACAGCCAGGAATGGACTTGGTTGGAAAATGGTACCTTACGCACAACTCATCACAGTTCTTCTGTATGCCAAACTGGCAGATAAAAATCCAACTATCCCTCAGAATAGAAGTTTTGGCTAAGAAATGTGGGTTTTCCAAAGAAAGGTGTCCATTTTTTCCAGCACTTTTTCTCCATTCTTTGTCTTTTCATTGCAGGTCCAGTTGCTCCCCTGAACAAGCACTTGTTTTCTCAGAAATGTCCACGGAAGAACCATTTCGCAGACACAGGCTTGAACCTTGGCCCTCCACTGGTGCGCTATCCCTTTCCTACCCCAAAGTCCCTGTTGTGCTTTGACCTGTCCAGCCTGGCACATGGAAACAAGTTTCAGGAAAAAAACCCCAGGATACTGAGAACAGCGTGATTTGGGTTAACCTTATACCCAATGACTGGTCTACTGACACCCCCCACATCCACTGTGCTGATGGGTTTTACTGTACCAATGCAGCTGAGCTGTCACAGGCAGCTAGCTCCAGAGCAGAACAGGAGGCAACAAGGTGTTTTGCTTTTTTTCTGATAAAAGTTGGAAATTCTGAACTTGGCATTAACTAGCTTTGCAAATCTTGGCCTCCAGCACCCCTGCTGGCTGCTCCCTCCTCCGCTCAGCAGCACACACTTGGACATACAATTTCTGACACACGTGTGTCCTGTATATCATGATTCTCACACATTTCATTATGCCCCTGTGCACGTTTTGTAAGGCACGCTCCAACATGTACATGTCCAAATCTCCTGGCTGTTGGGATTACTTCAGTCTGATTTTGTCACGCTCCTGGCCACAGTTCAGGACACACACACGGAGATGTCCCATGGCAGTTCTGTGTATGAACACACATGGAGTTGCATTTTGTCTATGAGTTCAGGACCCAGTCTGCATATATCTTATGGCAGAATCATGGTCAAATTTTGTTTAAAATGCAGGTATTTATTTTGTCCCATCTATTCCTCTACTGTATATGTATGTGGAAGTATTTTATGAAACCATAAGCCATACTCTGCAGTATCCACTTCACATATAGCTGGTTTGTGAGTGGAGTGGTTCATTTTATTTTATTTTTGCATGAACGGCAGAAGAGGAGGAAAGATCACACTGGGAAACCAAATATCTTGGTATTTGTGTTTGTGTTTCTTCTTCACGGGTCTTTTTTTGCCTCAAGGAGCCACTTATGGGGCTGAAATACTGCAAGATCTGGTCTTCTTGTAGTATTCCTACCAGCCAGGGAGTGAAACACCCTGAGCAGAACAGATCTTACATTATTTCAGCTCCACAGAGTGCTCCCTGAGGCATCAGCAAGAAACATAAGCACAGTTACAAAGGCACAGAAAATGCTTGCAACACAGATGCAAGTGCTGAACTCTGAGAGTTCCTTCCTCAGAGGAACAAGTGGCCAGACGCTGTGTCCACCCTGGCTGAAGCACGCTGCTAAGCTCAAGGTGGGCATCCTGCGAGAGATCTGCTTCAAGTCTGGGTGACAGAGAACTGAGCCCAATCCAAACTGCAGGAACAGGACTACGAGAGTGTTTGCAAGTTCATGGTCCATGACTGGAAGCACTCACACTCCCAGGGTGCACAGGACACAGGAGAGCTGGGGCCAAGCTTGCTGTCACTTACATGCTGCTCTTCCAGCATCACCTCCAGGAGGGAACCGCAGTCTGGACTGGAGCCATTGCACACACAGGAGAAACTGTCTCACATGGTCTGCCTGTGCCACCCACAGGGCTAGAGGGTTTCAGGGTGGCTGGTGCACAACTTAGCTGGAAGGTGCCCATCTCTGATACCATATACCAGCTCTCCCATCCTGGATCCAGACCTCAGTGAAACAAATGGTAGTTCTGGACTTGCTGTGATGCTCCTTAGTGCGGGGTTGCTCATGGCTGGGTGATGGGAGCTCATGCTTTTTGCAAGCCAAGGGTGAATTCATTTTTTCTCTGCTACATGTCCAAAACATTCCCATGGACTTCCATAAGAACCTTTCAAATACCGTAAAGGTAGACATTAGCAGAACAACACTAACAACAAACCAATAATACAGATACAACTCCCAGAAATGTACACATTTTAGTCAGCAAAGCCTATTCTGGTGGAGGATGAGGGGTGCAGCCTCACCCCTCCTTCCATCAACATCATTGGTTGCAGTTTGCCGAATGATGTGATTGAGGCAATACATTTGCATTGCAGTCTCTTCACTGCATGGGTGACTCTGGACATCAATCTAGACAAAACCCCCAGTGTCCAATCCTGTTTTATTGAAGATAGCTAAGAACTTTGACTTTTCTACAATAACCAAAAGCTTTTTGACAGAGATAAATATTTTCCAAGTAACATCTTCAGTCTCATCATAATGTTGGGGAAAATGTTCCATTGCATACTAGCATTGCTGATCTCTAGAAATGGCTAGAAAATAGAAAAACCAGACTACAGGAAATTCTGTTATTTCTACATTTATTTTCATCATGAAGTGAAATGAAAAATGGAGTGGACAGGATGGGGCAGAACAGAATGTTAATTCTGAAACAAATTCAATGCAGAAACATGAAAATCACGTTAAAGTTTATGTTTCGATAGCATTGAAAACACAAAATGGCTTATAAATATAATGAGAAAGGCAAAAACAAATAATCCATTGCATTTTGGGTCAGTTCAAATCTCTGCCAAAAATTCCAGTCAACATTTAACATTTCCAGGAAATGGTTCAATTTGGAGGATTCTGCATTTTCGAATGGAAAACTGGTCCATCAAGAATCTTTTTTTGATCAGCTCTCTTGATTATAGTATGCTACTAAAGAGGGATGTTTTCTGCTGTAACCATTTTTTTTCTAGCTGCAGGCATGTAATTTACACTTATATTTCAACTGACTAATACCGCATTAAGCATCCTCTCAGAACTGGACTTTCATTATCAGAGATTACATAACAACAAAAGAAAGCAGCTATAATGGCCAAAAAACCTGGTGCCTGTGGCAGGGAAACCTGGGATGCTGTGCCCATGCAGCGGGGCAGCCAGGGGACCCCGGCCCGCACCACCCTCCCACTCCCCTAATGCTGCAGCACCGCTTGTGCACCCCACAGGGGAGCAGCCTGCACCCTGGTAGTTATGTATTGGGCTAAAGCCAGAGCAGAAACTACTTTTTCTTGTATCAGCTAGAATCAAATGGGAAAGCCATTAAGCTCTGGACACTCTGGTCCTTCTCTTTTTCCCAAATGATTTGCTCTTTTCTTTTTCTTGTTTTTTGCTTTTCTTTCTCTCTCCTTCCTGCAAACTCTCTCCTTCTTCTCTTTTCCTCATGATTTTCTCCTTTCTTTCCTTTTAGAGTCCTGCAGTAGGCATTGCCCTGTCTTCATGGCTGCATCTCTGCAGTTCATTGTGAGATGTGCCGGCTGCCTCCCCAGCCCACCAGTCACCCCAGCACCATGAGTGGACTTGTTCTTTCCAAGGCCTATTTTGGAAACACCAAGCTTCCCCTTCCAGTGGCTCTAAGCTTCAGCAGTTCAGCAGGGACGTCATGTAAACCCGCCCTTCAAGTGGCACAGCGGGCAGCCCCAGACAGGAGCTCTCCTCTCCCAGCCACCCTATTCACACAGCATTTCATCAGAAATAAAAAAGACAAGTTAATCTGTTTGGGATGAAAATGAAGGAAACAATGGGGGTAAAAAAATAGTGAGAGAAATGATATTTCTCTCCTCCGGCAAAGGGGCATGTTGGGGGTGGGAAGGAGTGTGGGGGGTGGGTAGAGGGAAGGAAGGTTGCTTTATTTTATTGATTTAAAAAAAACCACACACATATCCCACAGGCGCCAAAAAGCACAGGGCAATGATTAATGTCCCCTCAGAAAAAGAAATTATATAGAATAAATTAAACTACTGTGGCAGCAAATTGAAAAATAAGGATGTAAATGAGGTTTGAATACTTAATATCTGAGAAGGGGAAGCGAGTCCCGGGCAGGGAGAGAATGGTGAGAAATTGTCAGCGACCCAAGGGGAGACAGTCCCTTCTCCCAGTCCAGGAGCCCTTCTGCTCTGGGCAGAAGGCCAGCAGCAAGGAGCTGGTGTTGGGAGTGGAGCAGGGTTGGCTCACACCCGAAGATGGAGCCAGCCATCCTCTAGCCTGTGGTTGGTTCCCCAGCAGAGCCTTGCACGGGAATTTTCACTCCATGCAAAGACCAAAATTGGGCTCAGCTACCTCATGCAGCCTCACAAGCAACATTTCATGGTGCAGGTCATTCGAGGGGAAGCCAGGGAGCTGCAGGGGTCTGCCCACATTTGCTGCATGGCGTACAGCCTTTTCCCCAAGGAAGTGCAGACTGACAGCTCCTCAGCGTCAGTGTCACCTCCATATCATGCCAGCAGGGCTGTACACTCCACTGCGTATGGTGGGCAGAGATTTTTGCTACCCAAACATATGTGTTTGGTCTTTACTGGATGCTTACATTAGCAGCAGTCTGGTTAAAAGTTAGGGCATGCAGACCTCCTGCTGTAATAAGCTAGTCCAGCCCCATCAGGCAAGGTCGGTGTGTGCCAGGAGTAAAGGAAGGGTAATCACACAAGACAGGGGTGAAGGGAAAGCCATGGCAAAGATATACTATCTCCACGTTGGACTTAGTCCTTATCCCCAGGACTTCCCCAGCTCAGCTCAGCCAGGCTGCAAGGGTGACCGTGCTCAGATTTGGATGCAGGCTGCCATTTTCCACACAGAACTGCAACAGCTTTATTAAACCCGCTAGCTGTCAGCTTGCGTTTCACACGTCATGTGGTGTGGTACCCCTGGATGACAGATTAGCAGGTCTACAGAAATCAAACTTTGGCTCCCACCTCTGCCACCGATTTCTTGCACTGCCACTGTCAAGTCACTTCTTGCCCGATCCCTAGCAGTGGGACAATACGGTGCAGCAAGATTTGGCGCTGGAAAGCATGAAGAAGATCTGCCTTCTTGTATCAGGGCTGTGGAGCTGGTGGTTAAGTGCTGGGAGTGAGGAAGGATCCTATGGGAAACCTGTCCTGCTGCATGCTGCCACATGCAGCCGGCCCTCGGGCTTGTTTTCCATAGTACAGGTGCAGGTGAAAGATCCTGGCTGGGGATTAAACATTTTGCTAACATCAAAACAAAACACAAAGCACAAAATCTCTCCTTGCAGCTCATTTCTAAGAGCTTGCTGGGCAGCAAGGATCCACCTGTACCAGCAAGGAGGAAAAGGCTGCTGATACCAGAGACAGCAAAGAGCAACTGGGGTCCTGCTTCAGGCCCAGGCTGTATTTCTGTCTTCCTGTCACTGATGGGAGAAGTGACGGGGCTGGAGAGAGAAAACTCTGTTACAAATAAAAATGGGAGGAAAGAAAACTGCTGCTCCGGTTCCCACTGAACTGGGTGCAGGAGGGTGGCTCAGCCTGGGAACCACCGACACTGGGGCCCTGCAGGGCCAGGGGCAGCTCCTGCTCCCGGGAACTCACTGCTGGTTTGGCGTCAGGCGCAGACCTGGCTGTGGGGAGTATTTGTCAGATGGCAGAGGCAGAATGAGGAGAGGGTACACGGGTAACAGCCCAATGGGGGTGCATAAGTTTGAGCTGAGGGGCCAGCAGCAGAGCAGAGTGCCTTCCCCTGCCCTTTCAGCTTAACCTCAAGCACAGCCATTAACCTGACCCGATGGGAAATTAATATTCCCCAAATTGCCAGAGAGCTGCTTGCTCTGGCTTATTTTCTTTCCATCTGGCTGTGGTGGAGGAGAGCCTGTCCTCAACTTGCTGCTCAGCTGGCTCTTTCTTTTTTATCTCTTGTCTCTCCATCTCCCATTCAGCCCACTCTATCTCTGCATCCCCTCTCTGCTTCCCTCTGCCAGTGTGGGTGTGTGCGTGCGCGCGTGTGTGTGTGCGTGTGTCCCTCTCTCTTCCCTTCTGTCTTTTTTGTTCATATATATTTAGTATTTATTTACAAGCTTGATTTTTTTCCCTCTGAGTGAAGCCAGGCATGCACAGAAATCCTTAAGATGCTATAAAGCCGCTGAGGTATAAAATGGAAAGTGCTTAGCCTGCCTGTACAGAAATATCTCACTGCGCTGCACTGGAAGCCACTGAAGCTGGGCACTGTAAATCTCATAGAGTTTAGCTTGTTTGTTTACACCATGACGACGATCTAAAGAGAAAAAGAGAGAGAGGGAGAGGGAGAAGCTCTTGGCTCCCCTGTCAGGCCAAGGCACACATCCCCTCCCCAAACCATTTATTGGACCTCACAAGCAGGATGCTATCCGGTCCCGAAGACGGTGCCAGGCCAGCAGTGCCTTCCCAGCCCATCTGCAGACAGCTTGATGGTAGGGTGGGGGAGAGGTGGCCCCTTTGATGCTGCCTTTTCTAGGAGACGGGGCAAGGCAGCTTGTTCATTTCCCAAGGCACCCCCAAGAGAGATGTTAGGAGGATCTCCCACTGCTGGGACTCAGCAGACTTTCCTGCTTTTTACTTGTTGGGCAAACTGAGTCTCTTTTTGACTGTTCAGCCTTGGCTTAAGTGGCTTTCTGAGACCACCCTGAACATCCACCAAAAGTTTTCCTAAAGACTTAGAAACAGTCCTTGCTAGAAGGACCAAAGAAGCCAAAGAAAACCTAAACTTGGGGGAAACAGGTTCAAATTCAGATTTGTTATCTCATGTGAATGAGCATCCCCATTTGAAATGCATCATGCCCATGTCCCTGAAACACAGCTCCACCACCACCCTCGCTGTCCAGCCCATCCCTACAACAGGGCTCAAGTGAGGATCCCACATGCTAACTTCTGGCGGGGTTCTGGTCTTGCTTCCACTGTCTCCATGTAGGTCCAGCCATGGTTCTGGGGGGCACTGGCACCTCAGCACATGCTATGATGGGCCTTGGCATTTGGTGCTGCCCTGCAAAGTGACCCATTCACTCCTCTCCCACGCGGCCACCTTGGCAGGCAAACCGCTGGAGCCGACCCAGATTTGTGCACTGCCCCTTTGGACAGGAGTTGTGTAGAGCCCTGGAGAGAAAAACATCAGGAAAAACCCTGTTTTCACAGCTCCCCACTGGATTTGTGGAGGACCAGCAGCCAAATTTCTTCATGTGCCGAACACAGTGATCTTCATCTGAGCAAAAGATGGAGCCAAGGTAGCATAGGTGTGATGAGATTTGGGAAGGAAAGGAAAGGCAAAACTGTCTAAATCAGAAATTATAAGTGCTATATATTGTACAGTAGCAGAAAGACACTCTGAAAATGTGAGAGCCTGCAGTGATGGCACTGCAAAAACATCTCGTTTAAAAAACCACCAGCCTGCTATACTTGTTCTTACATCACAGGTGGGGAATTTAGCCTGCAATGCTGACGTGACCTGACCCAAACCACCCAGGAAGTTTGCTGTGGATCTGGGAGTTGAGCTCATGTCACCTGTGCCCTAGACATCAGACTCTTTCCAACATGGAGGTATAAAAGCCTTGGACAGAGAAAAAAAAATAAATTATCAGAGATTGTCTCAAAAATTCATGGGCAGAGAGACTAGGAATGAAGGAATCCTATCCTCTCCATGGGTGGCTGCACACAGTGAGAGTGCCAGGACCCCCAGGCTGCCTCCCAGCTTTCTGCCAACTTCAGTGCCACAAGGCATACACAGGGAAACTCTGGCTTTGCTGTCAGTCTGCATGGATGCGCATTGTCCAGGTACCGCAGTGGAAGAGAACACTGGAGTTCAATGTCTCCTTGGCACACTGGTGGGTTTGCACCTCTTTCCATGAGCATCCATTGGAAAGACAGCTCCATCCATCCTCTCCCCAAGAAACTCTGCAAGCATGAAATCTATAGATAAACAGTCACAGGTGGTTGTTGACTCAAGCTCTTCTGTATCCTGTTACTCCTAAAAGCTGCTACGCTTCCCAGGCAAGGGGAGGAGAAATTGGAGGAAAGTGCAGAAGTCATTGCTTGGGGTGCCAGCCTGCCACTGCAGCATGCAAAGAGGGTGCAAGAGTGCTCCCTGCAGGAAGATGGCTGGTTCGTGGTCTTCTGCTGGGCCAGAGCTGCAAGATCTTTTTTCCACTGGAGCCAGAGAGAACAGGACCTTGAAGTCCCTGCTTGCAAGGCAGATTTGCACTAAGGCATGTTGGCAGGAAGGAAGGTAATGTTTTTACAGGACCTACAGAAAGGCAATGACATGTCTGTGCATTCTGATACAACCTCCCTCCTATGGATGCATGCATGCTGGGAAGGACTTTGCGCCACTGCTAGAGGAGAAACTGGGTCCTGCCACAAAGATAAAGACCTCGTGCACAGTAAGGTTGGATTAGCCTTGAAATCTCTCCTTTTTGATCTTTTGCTGAAATCCTTCTTTTTTGTTTGTTTTTCTCTTCCTTCCCAAATGGCTTCCTGGCCTCTTCTTTAAGGGAGCACGCCAGGGCCCAGAGTAGGGGTCTCCACAGCGCTCAGAACAGGCCCCCAGACAGCTGCAGTGAAAGGGATGCTGCAATCCTAAATGCCCTGTGCGCTCTACATATTGTGGAAAAAGCTGTTGCATTCATCAATGTCAGACGCAGAGTTTGAATAAATTTGAATGCACTCAAGCGTGTTCCCTGCAGTTTTCTATAATATCACTTTCCAGTTTGAATATTTCGCTTACTTTTTTTCAAATTTCTTTTTATCCACCAGTTTTTCCTCCTTTTCATCCTCTCCTCCCCTCCTATCCTCCTTCCATCTTACCCCCCTCTCCAGGTTTTTACGTTTGCAACCCAAGCAACTGGAGAAGGAAGCCATGCTGCAAGCTTCCTCTCAGCAGTGCCCTGGAAAAGGCAGTCACTTCATAGAATCATAGTATACCAGGTTGGAAGAGACCACAAGGATCATCTGATCCAACCTTTCTGGGCAAAAGCACAGTCTAGACAAGATGGCCCAGCACCCTGTCCAGCACTTCTCACACTGTACTCATGCCTTCCCAGCTGTTGGCCAGTCTGAACATCTTCCCACCACAGAACACCACCCCATGGGACACTGTGGCTAGCAGAAATAAAGTGTTTGTAAGGCATCGGTGCAGGATCAGCTTCTAAGGGTCTCCCAGGTGGTTCTCAGTTGCCTTGGCCCACTGGCTGAGTTCTGGGGGGCTCTGGCTGTGGAAAGGAGACAAGGTGGTCAAACAGAGTCATGAGCCGTCAACAGGGTCCCAGCCATCCATGTGCCCTGAAGGTCAGAGCTAGTCACTGACAAACAGCAGGTCTGCAAGTGATCTGCTGGAGTTGCATGGTGGAGTCCCAACGTTACTCCAGGGCAAACAAGGTGCACTGAAGTCATGCTTTCCTTCCTCCTTTTTGCCACCAGCCTAGAGTAAAACTATCAGCCCCTTTTGTCTCCCACACTTTGGTTTGTCCTCTCTGTAATGGAAACTACACTCATGAGTGTGTTCATAGACCACCAAGTGATGCAAGCTGAGCAGACCTGCTAAAGGGTTAATTATACTCTTGACCAGCCAAAGAGAAGGGTGTGCTATTTGTAATCCTCTTTTTTGGGCTAAGTTTCCATGTCTTCTGTACAAGTAGGAGGGGACAAGGAAGAGACACAGCTTGTAACTACCTGACCAGACAGGCACCTGGTCATTCCTTGCCCAGGACTGTGTCCGGCGGGCAGAGGGGGGTGTGTGTGCTGGGTGCCACGACGGCACCAGGGAGTGAATGAATTCTGCTGCTTGTATTGAGAATTCACTGCTCTCCCTTGTAGTGAAAACTCTATGATCTTGTGACTAACCACTTTCCCCTTTCACTGTTTTTGATTTATATCCCATTACTTCGCCTGTTTGTGCCTTGCAGACATGAATTTTTTCCCTGACATCTCCTATGCGGCAGCCACGTCAAAACCTTTGATAAAATAATAGTGGTAAGACGTTTGCATGGCTGTTTTTATGTTACCAGGGATATAGACATCAATTAAAACTCTTCATACAATCTGATCCGTCGTTATTAAAGGCATTAATACTGGCACGCCCCTCAGATTAGGGGCTGCTCACCGGGCGATGGAGGAAAGCAGGGAACATTGTCCGCATGCGTCCCCCTTCTGCTCAGCTCCCACGGAGACCTTGCTCGGAGGACAACTGGCACAGCTACCGAGGGCACCAGTGGCTGTACTGAACTGGTTGGACACACGGCAAAGACATCCCATGCCCCAGCAAAGCACAGCACTGCCCTCCCAACACCTCTCATACCACCACATGACCTTGAATAGCAAATACCAGCTCTGCCACTGACCATCTCCCAGACCAAAGGTGCCCGAGTTCCTCGAAAACATGACCTGACGGATGGCCAGAGAGGGTGGCTGAGAGTGCAGCCATGGGATGCTTGATGCTGAGCATTCACTTAAGGACAGGCAACCTTTAACAATATAGGTAAAATGGAGAGTTGAGGCACAGAAAGAATACGTGATTTTTACATGGCAACTCAGGTAGCATTTCCTCATCAAAGATGTCCACGTTATCAAATACAAGAAGCATCGCTTAACCAGGAGGAAACTGAGGCTGCATAGGTTATATTGCTAAATATGCCAGAGCAAATACCTAATTGAAGAAAAAAATAGGCGCTGCAGCGGTCAGCCTGTGAAAAATGTCAGTGTCATCACCCAGGGTTTCACTTGGTGAGGCAAACCAGAAGGTCTGAATTATAGCTTCCTGCAGTCCTACCCAGACCCACGTGTGCCCAGCTTTTCTCATTCAACACAGCCCAAAGCAATTCCTGCTGGAGCGGAAACAGTTGTTGTCCCCATCTAACCTCCTCACAATGCCTCTCATGGGGGGGAAATCTGAATCTGCAGTGAATGTGTTTGGAGGCAGGGCCTTTCTCTTTTCCCTCCAGCATCTCCACCACCCAGAACCCATGTTCTCTCCTGTTGGCACTGTATGATACAGCCAAAGGTTCCCTTTGGTGATGATGCCTTCCCCAATGCTGTTAGAGGACTCTACAACCCAGGTGAAATTACCATCTGTGCTAGGAAATCCTCCCTCCATGCAGTTTTCCAAATCTTCATTCAGTATAGTACCAAGATGTAGGAAATGTCGCTTAATGCATGGTGGTTTACAGGCTACTGCTGTCTCTGCTGTATTTACATTATTTAAATTTTTTTTCTCTCTCTTTTTTTCACCTCTTCCTTTCCCTCCTTGGCGAGCAGGAAGAAAAAAGCGGTCCTTTTGCTTGGCATCTCCCATGAGAAAAGACAGTCAATATGCCCAGATAATGGCCACAGAATAGCCCCATGTCTCCTCTCCCAGTCACACCAGTCACCTTCCCTCTGCTTTCCCAAGGACCAGGCAAAAGTGGTCAAGAGCTGGTGGAAGAACGGTGGGAACAATATCTTGGGAGAAAACCTCCACCAGCAGTGACAATCCCTCCACACAGGTGCAAATGCTTTGACATAGACCAGGGCTCAGGGACAGCACAGACCCTGGGAGGGGATGGGTTTTCTTCCACCATGACCGTGGAGCATGAGAGGGTACCAGCCCAGCAGGCACATTTTTGATGGCTCACCAAGCAGGATAAAGATGGGGAAAACTCCCCAGAGTATTGCCTCCCCCAGTTTTGCTCTGGGCTGGGAAAAGTGTTGGTGGGAGGAAAAACTCCCCTTCCTCTTCCAAAGGGTACTTAGGCAACTGCCTGCTTGCCAGGCACCTCTGCACATCTCAGCACGGCCACCCTGCGCCCCACTGGTTTATGATACAGGCCTGCAGCTGAGACAGGCAGCGCCAAGGAAAATCACCCCCCACCACGAGAGCAGGGGGGTGTCACGGAGAGCAAGGTGTGTGTGCATCCTCCATTTTGGTGTCTCTTTTTAAGCACCGGCTTTTCATTGCCCCAGGGGAGCTCGGGGGAAGCATGTGTCTCTCAGGCACACAGCAGCCCTGACTGGGTAACGGTGCAGAACGTAAAGTGTTGTCTATTAGGTAGGAGACTGGTTAATACAAAGAGTTGTTGGTAATAACAATGTCCTTTCAGCAGTGACAGAGACAAAGTACCTGCATGTGGCGTGTACCACTGCGTGCAGCGAGTGATGGTCGCAGGGAAGCTTTGGAGATCATTTGAATTTCACATCCAGGGAGAGTCGGCCTATCATTAAAAAACCCTAATTTCAGTGTCAGGTGGAGTTCCAGGTAATCGATCATGGTGTCAGCTGGCACAGGCTCTCCCTGCCTCCTTGCCTTGCCTCCAAGTCAGCCTTGGTTTTTTCCAATTAAACTTGTTGCTGGGATCCAGAGGGAAGTGCGGGAGTGCAGGAAAGGCAGACCACACGGTCCCCCTCATTACTGGCGAGGTGGGAGCTGATGGGGCCAGGAAGTGGGACTAAGGGCTGGTCTGGAATGAGTATGGTTAGGGGGTAAGGAAAAGGGACACTGAGAAAATGATCTTTGCTGCTGCAAGGGGCAGAAGGGACTTGCAGGGGGGGAATCTCAAAACATCATTGCATCTTGGGGAAGGCATTGCATGAGACCCTCCACACATTACTGATGCTGCCAAGCCGCACCAGCCAGTTTTGCTGCCTTCCGCATCCTCTCTGCCCCTATCAGTCTTTCAAATGCCCTATGCCCCTGTGGGTCTCACCCTGTTCTCACTGCCCTTGGCCTCTTCATCTCCCACCTTTCCTCCCCTGTCCCCACACAGGCATCTCCAACATCCCCAGCCCCTCTCAGCCCCCACCAGCCAGCTCTCCAGGGTCCACCTCTTGCTCTCCAGAGTCAGATTCCCTTTAATGGGTAGCATAAGGATCCAGGTTCCTTTCTACAGCCTCGGTTACCAGGGCAACATTTTTGGCAAGAGAATTTTTTGGTTTCAAAACAACCTTCCTCTTTCCCCAAAGGTCAAATCTGCATGAAGAACTGCCATCAATAGAAACATACTCTGTTTTCCATCATATTTCACCCCAGTTTTGAAACTCATATCTGTAACCAATGTTGACTGAAGAGGCTTCATACAGGGGGAGAGAAATGCTTCCAAAATAATACCTACAAAAACATGCTTTATAAACCTGAAGGAATCTGTTAGAAAAAGACCTTCTAATTCCTACACACATTCTGTGGGAAATCCCATTGCAATCCTACTATATAGAAATGATATTGAAATTGAAACACTCTACAACAGTTGCCCAATGCTTTGACTAGTCCTGCTTGCTGCTGTGACTATTTTGTAGCTAAGGTTTAGGAGCAGTAATAGAGCCACCATTTACTGTTGCTTTTACCTACAGATCAGAAATACCAGCCCTAAGCAAGACCAGGACTCCAAGTCCCATGTATGAAGTGAAAGACAGCCATTGACCCAAAAAAGCTGAAAACAAACCTATCATCCTATCTGAGAGACAGGGCATGGACTCACACAGACAATTAGACACCTCATTTTATGCAGGGCTGAGGTGCATAATCCCAGCAGGACAATTCAGCAGAGAGGGGCTGCAGTAGGGGTAAGAGATGAGGGACATGGGATTTTGGGGCAGGATTGCCCTGCTGGACTTCCTGTGCTCCGGGATTTCATGCTCAAGTGATTTCTAAAGCCACAGCAAAGCAGAGGGAGGTGGCTCTGAAGGTCAATGTGGGGTGAGCCAGGTCTCATAGCCAGAGATCACCATGGGCTGGCTGAATGGGTCATTCAGGGTTGAGCGGTGGGGTTTGCAGTGTGGGTGATCAGCAAATACGAGTAGGAGGGAAAACATGAAATTGACCTTACTGTGGGTGCAGGCACAGCTGGAGAGCAAGCCTTGAGGAGGTAGTAGGTGGAACAGCACAGGCAAGCCCCTAGATTGGCTGTCTCCGTGGTGCGAGGACACTGCCCATCTCTGCCGAGCCCTCTCTGACTTGTCTGGGCACCCACATGACAGGGAAAGGTCAAACTGGTCTAACTGCAGCATTGCAGAAATGCGATCTTTGTTTCCAAGAGAGAAACTGGGCAGCGGGAAAGACATTGCTGTAACGCTTAACCATAAAGCTGGGCAGGGTGCCCAAACACAGAAAGTTGAGGTTAGCACCATTCACTGTTGGACCAAAGGTTGTTGTGGATCAGGAACATCCAGCCAAGACTGGAAATCTCCCATGCATAGTAAATTGGCCATCCCATTTATGCCAGTGCTGCAGAGGGACAGTGCACCCAGAGCCAGTGGTGATACTGGAGAGTTTGCTAAGCTGTAGTTGCGTGCTGTACAAGAACCTGGTGAAGAGTGCTGCCTTCCCTCTTCCTGACACGGATCCGTGCTGGGCACAAGGCCAGGTGTGAGCAGCAGAGACCTTCCTGGTGCTCTTTACAGCTGGGTACATGGACAGGGCTTTCTTCACAGCCACCCTGTCCTCCCAGGACTTGGGACCACTCTTGAGCTTGAGGGGTATTGGTAATGAACAGGTCTCCTGCAGCTGACAGTTTTGCCTAGATGGTGACAGTTGCTGTAGTGACCATGTCAAGAAACTTCTTATTTCTCAGCCTGGTTAGCCAGACACTATTTATAACCCAGGTGATTGCAGAAGACCTTCAGTTCGGAGTCTGGGCACACTGCACTGGCCTGGACTGATCTGCCACAATGCTCTGCAAGTGCAAAGACTATTTTCATTTTTTTGCAGGACTCCAAGACAAAGAGGCATGAGGAAGAGCATGGCTCAGTTCCCACCTGCAAGGTATATTAGTCACTTCTTCCCACTTCTGAGCTTGCTGATCTGCAGTTGGAGAAGTTCATTTCTTATCTGGCTGTGGGGTAGAGGGAGCCCTGGCCTGAATTTGGCCAGGTGAGTGTGACAGTCCTAGGTCTGCTCCTCTCTGAGATTTGATCCTGGCTTGCCAGAACACTTGGCGGCTGCTGCAGCTCTGCAGGGGGCTGGAAGCACTTGGAACCCACATGATGCCCAGAGGAGAGGAGAAACCAATTTCCTTTGCTTCAAGGACACTAAGCAAAGCATAAAGAAACTGTGTGCAAATTGAATGGGAGGCATTAGGATATATCTTTGGACAGCACAGGTTTCATCAGCAGTCGTATGGACTAAGATTGATACATCTGACTTCTCTCCTATCTCCCTCTGCCCCTCAGGCAGCTCTTCTGGCCCCCAGCTGAAGGGAAGGTACCATCCCTGGTCCCTCACAGAAGAGCTGGCAATGGCCATGGCTTGTTCAGGTTACCTCTGCGATGCAGGTCCCTGAAGGATAAACCTCCGTGCCCAGGCTGAGGCATCTTGCTCTCAGAGGAGGGCAGGTTTGGAGCCGTGGTGGTGCTGTGTTCCCTAGCCAGGGTACGTACCAAGGGGTAAAACCGCTCACATGTCCCTGCTGGTGCATGGATACCTGAGTGCACAGACAGATGCAAAACAGGCTCAAGGACTGGGGACAGGAAGGGGGACACTCGTGGTCTGAGGTCAGTTTGCATCTTAGAGGGTGATTCTCTGTGTGACCTGGGGTGAAGCACCTCATCTCTGGGCTTCAGTTCCCTTTTCTCTTCACCAGGGGTATGGCCCACCAATTTAATTTGCCTGCATGGTCTCTTTGGCACTGGGAATGGCTCTCCCTGTGGCCTTGCACAACATCCCAGTTCAGCCCATTCGCACCAATGGGGGCTGCTGCAGCCGAAATAGTAGTGCTGGAACGTGGGATAATGCACAATGGGAGAAGGTGAGGCTGGAGCTGACAGTCTCACCTCCTGAGCTTACGGTAACAGTGACAAATTTCTCATCGTTTGTTCCTTCCTTGCCTGGCACTTTTGCTTCTCTTTAAATGGAGTTTATCATGGTGCAATGGGCTTTTTTCCAAGTTAATGTCTGTCAGCTCCAATTTGTTCAAACGACCTTCGTAGGCTCAGGGGAATTTTAAAAATAAATAAAGAAAGGCCTGCTGGAGTGCTCAGGGAGGGCTTCACCTGACAGCCAATGATAGAGACACCTCAGAGCCTGCGAGTGCTGCGTCCCCCCAGGACCACGCCAGGGGAAATGGGCCGATTAGGGAAGAGACTGGGGCCCCAGGGATGTCCGCTTGATGGAAAAGAGGACAGGGCTGAGCCACAGACACAGGGCTGCTGCTGGCAGGGAAGGGGAAGGGGAACATGTAGCACACGGGTCCCTGAACCTTTCTCTGGGTCCCATCTCCCCCATGGCAGGCAGTGCACTGGAGTGTGGGTTCATGTGATAGCCCCCAAAGAACCCACAAAGGCTACAGTCCAGATGCTTTTGTCTTTGTTTCTCTCTCAGAAGACACTTCTCTGATAATCTCTTCTGAGAAGGTCTCTTCCTGTTGACTGAACCCAGACATCAGGTCCCCTTGGCTGGGCTGGTCAGGCTGAGGCTTGTCCTGGGGTACGGCAGACTTCACCTTTGTGGGCAGCTGGATGCAGTCCTCCATCTCAGCTTTGCCTTCTGGAAAGGCTAAGGTCATTTTGCAAGAATTTACCCCAGCCAGAACTAGCAAGCTAGGTGGGCATGTGCGTGGACTGCAGTGCTTAGGAACAGTGAGGGGGGGGAAATACCTGTGGAAAAAATCAGGACATGAGAAAATTGGAGTGGCGGCTGCGACTGAGAAAAAAAGTGAACACTTCACTTGAATGAGGCTAAAGACATGAGACAACAGGAAAGGAAAGAGTGAGAAGGTCAGAGAAATAAAGTCTAAAGCCAACCTCCTGGCTCCAGCTAGTGTGGGCAGACTTTGCAGGGTTATCCAACTTTCCCGAGCCAGCAAGAAGCACACCAAAATCTGTTTGGCCAAGAGCCACAGGAGACCTGAAAGGATGGGAGTTCTGGGAGCACTTAACAGCAATGCCTGAACAGGAGCTGGCCTGAAATTGCAGCAGAGGCCCAAGAAGATGCAATTAAATTGGTTCCTGCTGGTTTCTTCATTCCCAGTGCTGGTGGTGTAGCATTAGCCATCAGTTCTTTACATGCGCAAGCTCACAGCCAGCTGCATGGTATAGCCATGACTCAAAAGTTCTGCTCAAAATGCTTGAAGGCACACAGAGGCCATCCCTGGCTTACTAACCCTGGCTTACTAAGAGGAACTTGAAGGTTTAGTTTCTTTTCCTGGCTCTGACACTGCCATGGTATGGAAATTCAGGCAAGTCAATGTGCCTTTATTTTCTCCCAGTGCATTTGTACAGTGCTCAGCACAACAGGGGCTTCTTTTCTGAGTGGTGCTGGGAGGGAAACGGTAATAATAATCATAGTGAAAACAGTAGTGATAATATGGACTGTGTGGGATTCTTCTTTGAAACACTCCTACAAACAGTGCCCGCGAAGAAAAAGAAAGTGACCATTCAGAGTATTACAATGAAAGAACAGGTAGGGTCAACTGAGATTTAAATTAGTAAGACCAGCTTATTGGATCTTGTTCTTACCCTGCACACTGGAGCCCTTTCCCAGCCTGTGCTGGCAGTGCTTACAGCAGCTCTTCTCACCCAACCTTCATTCGTTTCAGTTCCTGGCCTTTCCCTGTTGCCGTGTGGGCTGTAAAGCAGGCTACAGAAACCACGGGGCCATCAAGAACTATTGAACATCCATCAGCTGACATTTGGGCATGAACAAGCCATATGATGCATAAAGATCCCTTCGGCACAGTAAACAATACTCCATGAGGGCAGAGTTCAATGACAATCAAGGCTTAGAATCAGCGCTCTGCCTTCCAGCACTGCAGCAAAGACCCTAGTCCTTGCAAGCTGTTCCCCATCCAGCCTTCCTTCCAGGGGTCTCCTGAGTCAGCAGAGCTTTGCACAGTGCTAATGATCTTGGCTACAGCCCAGATTTGGAGGATCCATCCCAGGTCGGGACCCCAGTGTTCACAAGGAGTTGGGGGATTCTTTTGTTTTAGCACCTACTTGTTGGAATACAAGACTACTACTACTACTACTAGTAGTATTATTATTATTATGATGTTCTTCTTGATTCCCCTTAAGCTTGAGCTAGGCAAGGAACACATCTCACCTGTTATCTCACACATACACACACACATGTGCATCCCCAGAAGGCAGGCAAATAGCGGTATCGTATTTGTGGAGCCAGGAACAGTGCAGTGGAAGTGGGCATCAGCACCTGGTGTCACAGATCTGAGCCATAAACTGGGCCAAAATGAGGGACTCATTGCAGTAGTGTCTTTCTGACCATGGCAGAGGATAAGTCAAGGTGGGAGTCTGCTACATCAGCGATGCCCTGGAGTCAAACCAGCCCCATTACAAGGCACAGCCTCCCACTGCAGTCCGAGACGGTGCCACTTCTCCTGACATGTGATGCTTTGTACGATCCAGCACCTGGGACTGGGCATACTCAGAGCAAAGAGACTTGGGGGCTCAGTCGTTCTCTCCCTAACGTGAATATATTGGCTTAGTGTCTGGAGGGTACAGCTGGTGTAGTAGCATGGGGTAGTGCATTCCTGCTTTACCAGAATTGCAGCTTTAGGGCCAAAATCTGAATATACTTGCAATGACAGCGCATCATAGAACCATAGAATCATTTTGGTTGCAAAAGACCTTTAAGATCATCAAGTCCAACCATAAACCTAACACTGCCAAGTCCACCACTAAGCCACGTCACTAATTACAAATATGCTAGCATATTTAATGTCTGCTATTCTCTGTTTGCAACCTGAGGTGCATTTTCAGAGTGTAAAGGAAAGTTTGATTTTGCCTCAGACCTCATGGCTGATGACATGACTATCAAGGGATTTTTAGATGAGTCCTTAGAACTGAGCTTTGACACTATCAGCTTTCTCAATGCAAAAAAAAAAGGGCAGAAAAAATTAAAAAATAAATAAAAGTTTTGCCCTGATGAGTTGTTAAAGAGGGAAATTGAACATAAACACATACAGTGATGTCTGCCTGAGTCTGCAGACAGCCTGAACTGTAGCTGAGAAAGGCATGAGCTGCCCTCACCCATCTCAGTATGTCAGCTCTGAAACCTAATGCTGATGCTTTAGAAAGAACTACTCAAATGGCTTTCCTAGCTGCAAATTTTTGCAGATGTCTGCAACTCTTAATTAGCCCCCAGTCCCAGGTCATTTTCTGCTTTTCTCAAGAAGGCAAAACATTCAACTGTCTTTTCTTCAACAGCCAAACCAACCCTGTATCTTTCATGTTACAGACATTTATGTTGCATTCAGAATAAATCTCAAAGCATACGAACAGCACAGAATAAAGTCTTTACCATCAATTTCAATAAGTTTAGGAATCTTGGAATGATTCTATTGTTCATGATTCTCCTCAGTTCATCTCTCCTGGTATATAGATCATGCTGCAGTCCTGCCTGTGTGCCTTCTTTTCCCTAGCAGCAGGGATCACACCACCGCGCAGCTCATCTCAAACTCAGTACTGCAGCAGTTCGATCTGGACTAAAGGCTGCAGTATCACCAGGGGGAGGCACTGCGGACTGGAGGCAGGAGGGAGGATGTTACTGGTAATGTCCTGGTGAGCTTTGGAGTGGCTTTTAGCTTTGAAACACCAGGACTCATATTAGGTTTGTGTGGGTTTTTTAAACTATTAAGAACACAGTTTAAAGCTGAAAGGATTTTGAAAATTGCTGAGTGCTTTGTTGTCATGTACCCAGGTTCCCACTTTCCTTTGTGTTCTGGTAACACAAATGAAATAAGATCAGCCTGAGTCTGCAGACAGCCTGAAAAAAATCCCCATCATGAGTGTGCTTACCGCCCTCAGCCTGATGAGGCATGTCCACCTCCACTCTCACCTTTCTTAAGTGCCCCATCCATCCCTGCGTCTCACTGGGTTCACCATCTCTATCTCTGTCCCATACAAATCCATCTGGAGGAACATTCCCATCCACATCCGTCCATCTATCCATCCATCCTTTCCTAGCTGTCTGACTGCCTGTGAGAACTGACCCTCCAGAGCATTTAACGGTTCAGCCAGGATAGCAGCAAAATCCTCTTAAGCCTTGTGGACTATCTCTGGGAGGATGCTCCTCTCCCAGGCAGCAGCTGGGGGGACATTTGTGTTGACCCACAGTCCTCCTCTCTCATTTCCCCATTTGAGGGGAGAGCCCCGTGATGATGAGGAAGGGGCCAGCAGGCAGCACCACATGTCAGGGCTAGGAGTACACAGAAAGGGAAACCACTGAGCCAAGGGTTTTCTCCCTTTGTGCTTGCTCCTGGGGAGCCTATCTGGCAGAGCAAAGTCTGCTGCCCTCCCTCTTGTCACCCTCCCTTTCCCCACCAGCAGCCCCCAGCCCGACAGAGAGACCGGGCTGGATGGAGAGCCTTTCTCTCCAGCGTGCCGCACTATGACAGATGATTGACTCGAAACAATATCTAAGGCGATCAGGATAAAGTACCGACCATTTCAAGGCTCAGCAGAATTCAAATTCTAATTAGACTTCTCACCACATTCCAAATAAAAATTGTTCCCCTGATATCCTTTTTGCCTATCAGGTGTCTCTCCCTGATCGCTGGAACAAAACGCATAAAGAAAGTGATTAAAGCCATAACAAAGGCATAAAATTGAAATTATCGCTGGTATCACATCTGGGAGCAGAGTGTGTCACCACACTGCCCCCCTCCCCTCGGAGCGCTCCCTCCCCAAATAGGCACGCACATGCATCCCCCCCCCCTAGTTCTCGCCTTGAATGTGAGCTACAGGCTGGGGGAGAGGGGGCGGAAGGGATGGGAGAAGGTCTTGATCCAGGTTGGAAGTTATCCATTCCCATGGTCTGGGATAGCATCTCAGCCCACATGTCCTGGCCCCACTGCCTCCAGCCTGGGGCTAGGCTGGAGCTGCAGCAGGCATAAATTGCCCCATGGACTACGGTGCTGCTTTATATCAGCTGAGGATCTGGCCCATGGCATCTGCAAATGCAACACATGCAGATGCCTGAAGCATACACACCCAGGGAGAGGAAAACACATAAGCACAGAGGCCTGCTCACTGCCAGGCGCTCTCTAATGAGCGCACAGACAAACCCTTCTCTAAGGCATACCCCCCCTGCACACGCGCGCGCACACACACACTCACACACAGAGCCAAGCCTCCAGTGCACTGCACACACATCAGAAGATTCCTCCTGCCCACTGACGCCTGTGGTACAGCCAGAAAAAACACCACACACACAAATGCAGACAGAGTCCACGCAAAACATGTATAAGCCTGTTATCTATTCACTACAGACACAGAGGGTTATAAATCAGCATCCAAAGGGCCCCCCATGTGTTCCCCCCAAACATGCATAAAACACGCATACACACTCTAAACTTGAGCACAGCAATCCATGCAAACTGAATATTTCACAAGCTAATTCCTATTCCACATGCCCCTCCATGTACCTGCAGTCCCAGCACATGCATGTACACAGGCTACATATAATCCTTGTACAGCTTCTTGCTGTATTTTTTTTTAACAATGTCATCCATTTATTACACATCTATCTATAAATGTCAATTCACACACAAGTGTGCGTGTGTGTGTATATATATCAAATATATATAACTCAATATTTCACATCACCCCTGCAACGGTCTTATGGTCACTGACACACATGCACGTGCACATACGTGCACATTCACGCTCAGTGCAGCGGTCACTCTTCCAGCACGACCCTCTGTGATCCAGGCGTGAGCTCATTCAGACAGGCTAAACCTGTATGTACCCTGTTAGGCAGGGAGTGGCACAGCCTGGTCCCTCTCCCCCCTTTCGCACGGATGCAGCGCCACAGGCTCCAACAGCCCCGCTCCTGATTTACACCAGCGTGGGGGAGCAGGCTGCCCCTTGGCCAGGCTGGCACCCAGGGCTGCTGGAGGGACATTTATGGCAGCAGGGTCCCGGCCAGGGTGGTGGGCACCCATGGCCAGGGCTGCCCTCTCCCCCTCCTGGATCCTTGCCCTGCCTCGGCTCAGCTCAGGATGCCCTCACGAATGGCCCATTTCATTTTTCAGCTGCACGAGGGGCCACTCCAGAAGAGAGTTAAAAAGAGAGAGAGTGAGGGAGAAAAAGAAAGGGACTAAAGCGATATAAAATTAAAAGGTAAAAAGCAGGAACGCAAATGGGAGAGAGCTCTTTCAGCTTTCACATTATTAATGACTCTTCAAAAAATCGGCGAGTTTTCCAATCTTCTCCGAGAAGCGCTTGAAGGAGCTCACAGATGAAACTGACCTTCAAAATGTTCTTTGGTCTTTAGTTAAGAAATTCGCTCGCCATTATGGCATCATTAGGGAAACAAGGATAAAATTACTCCATGGTTAATGACCTATAGTATCTCCCCACCAAAATTTGTTTCAGATCTAATAAAACTGTGCTTAACACACTCGGATGAGTTATGAGGACTGTTCTGCAGGGTATTAAAATGTGGAAAATAGATTTTCCGAAGCTGGGGGGACTGGACTTTTCGAATCAGATAGCAGAATGGAATTTTCTGGGCAATAAATTCTTCCATGTCTCAATTTCATCTCGCTCTTGCTCTCTCTCTCCCTCTCTCTCTCTCTCTCTCTCTCGTGCTCTCTCCCTGAAATGCTAAAGCAACATGGAAATCTTTAAAGTGCAGAAGCTTATATAAACTTTACCCCCAACCCCCAAAATAGGGCCCCCACCCTTTAATGCTCTTTTTTGTCTTCCATCTGAGAAGAAGGCATAATCCCTCCGTCAGGAGAGATTTGATATCATTCACAGAGCCGATTCAGCTGTGAGTCCTTTTTGTGTTGCAGCGTTGCAGTTTGGACTTTGCATGAGCCCAGCAGGCTGCCAGCATCCCTGCGTGGGTGCCTGCGGGGAACAGGAGCGGGAGGGAGGTGGTGCGGGGCTGCCTGGGGGGTGTGTGTGGGATCCCTCCTGCATGCCCCACGTGCCAGCCCGAGGCCTCGGTGGGAGCACACAGGGGACCACTGCTGGGCACTTTGTCCTCAGCACTGCTGGGACAGGGCACCCACAGCTCGTGTCTCGCTGAAAAGACACTATCTGGCCCCTATAGAGCGGTACGTATGGGGACATGCTTGCACACGCGTGTTGGTCCAAAGGTGACGTGCACGTGTGCACTCGTACAGCAGCAGGCAAATGCATCTTTGCCAGCGCCGCAAGCCCGGTTGCCGTCGCTGCCTGCAGGCGGGTCACCGGAGCCCGCGGACAGGCAGCTCGGGGCAGCGCGGGGGCCCGTCTCATCTGTCGTTGCCTGAAGCAGGAGCCAGGGACTCCAATGGTGCTTTTAGGTTAGTGAGGGCTAGTTACTGCCGCTGAGAGAGGTGGCTTGCGAGGTAATGGCATTTTGCTCTCTTTAAACTTTAATCTTTCCTATTAATTCCCTGCAACTGGAGAATGTATGAGAGTTAATGTTCCATGAACGTGTTTCTCAGCCGACAGTCTCTTCGAGCTAATTACCTTCAGGTGCTAAATGGAGGGAAATTGCAATCCATTTGGATGTGAAAAAATTTCGCCTTTCCAATCCCCTGTGAAACATTCTTTTTCCTGAGTGTTGCAGAAAGAATGCACTTGGCTTCTTTCTTTTTTTTTAATGTTTTCTTCCCCTCCCCACCCCAGCCCTCCTCCCCCCTTCCCCAAGCCCCCCATCCTCACCAGGTACCCATCTTCCCTCAAAGTCTCTGAGTTCTCCAGGAGCTCCGTGGTATGCTCAGCGGAGGGGAGCATCATCCTTAGCACAGTCAAATGGGACAGCACGTCAGCCAGGGAGAAGGGGGGAAAGTAGGTATATCCATGAAATCCAACTGCATGGCAAAAACATGGAGGGGAAACAGTGAGGAAGACAGCCAGAGACTTCCTTTGGAGGTCTGAAGTTAAAGTGTATTTACACGCTTAATAACACGCTTATTACAGCCATTTCCCAGTTGTTGAGTTTTGAATACAGAGATAATAGAATTTTACAAGCTACATAAAGCCATTATTCTTTTGGATCCAGGACTGGGGAGGGAGTTCGGTAGGACCCATGGAAAGAGAAGGGGGAAGTCAATCGGATCCAAGTGGGGGCATGTGCCTTCAGACTGGGCCTGGAAGTCAATGTCTTCACGTAGGCTGACAGAGCCAGAAAGAGCCAGTCAGGGTATGTGTGAACAGGGCATAACTCGAAGCTTTGGGTGAACATCCCTCCTATCTGGAAGTCCCTACCTCTCAAGCCCCACAGATGACCACTGGACACTTGGCCATCCCAGATGTAAGCCCTTGGCGATAAGAGGTTCCTCATTTCCCACTCAGCCACCAAAGATCCAAGATAAGTGGCGCCAGACAGATTCACCAGACAAAAAAACCTCAGAACAGTTGCACTGAATTCAGAGGGTCCCGGGCCATGCCCATCACTGGTAGTTTTTGATCTACTCTGTCTTTGGTGTTCTTGATACACTTACTGCAGCATTATCTAAAAGGCTCTGTGCAACCTTGTCTTAGAATCAGCCATGGCAATTATCAGGAGCAGAAGTCTTTTCCACAATAACGTAAATATACTCCAACTGGGAGTGGTGTCGCTTGAGAAAATTCCTTGGAGCTTTGCTGAACCAGCAGGATGTTCTTGCAAGATCATTCAAATGCCCAGTTTTTATGGCTCTGCTCATAGTCCAGATGCCACTGAGAGATACAGCTAAACCTGCACTTTGTCGGTAGACTGAAATTGAAAACGTTTATCAATCTCTGTAGACTAAAAGACATGCTAAATTCTCCTAGTATCATTTCAACCGTTAGTGAGTGAAGGTGCAGATAGTTTGCTATTCACCCCACAGGTTCTCTGCAGAGACACGTTCACTCTGACACAGGTGTGAGGAGCTTGTCTAGAAACTCCATCCCGATAAAGCAGTCCAGAGATGCTCTATCTTTGGACTCCTCTTGCTCAATCTGAATTACCAGCATTTGATCAACTACCCTAGAAAGCTTTTTAAACCACCCTGACAACACTGAAGTGATAAGGGCAATAGCAGGTCCAAAGCTTGCAAAGCATGAAGACACACCAGCACACTGGGAGAGCTGGTTTGAAACTCAGCTCGGTGGAGGATCACCAGGACGAGGTGTGAGGTAGCAGACTTGGAGGGGAATGCATGTTACTGCAAAGAATTTCAGCAGAGTGTCCTGGCCACAGATCATGTCTGTGTCCTCTCTGAGGTGCTTGTCTGAGCCCTGTTACTGCAGAATATGAGCATCTCTCAGTCTCTGAAGGATTATTCCCCATAGTTTCCAGTGAGACATGGGACCCCGCTTACCTCCAGTGTATGAAAGAGTGAGTGATTTACCCAGGGCCACCTGAAAGGTGATGGCAGAACAAAGAGCTGAACCAGAGGTTTTCTGAACTTCCAAAGCATCCTTCCTGCCCATCAGTCCAGTCACACAAGTACATATTTCTGTCAACTCCATGTTCGGCCATTCCTCCGCATGTATCACACACCTATACATCCTGCACACACCTGTGCTCTACCCAAGTCTGCTCATCAGCTTTCCACAGCCCTTTGAACACCCAGCCCTCTGCCTTTCCACATGACCCCATCCCTTCTGCACTTAATGAGATTTGCACAGGAACTCCAACAGTTTTCTTTAAATTGTTATTGGGGTCTTTCATAAATATAGGTTTTTCTGCTGTGAATTACTAATTCCTCAAAATTTTATTGTTTGGGGTTGGTGTTTTTGTTTGGGGTTTGGGTTTTTTTTTTTTTTTTTCTGAGGAAGTTGTGTGGGGATGGCAGAGGGGTTTTAACAGGGACACAATAATTTCAATGGCATTGTCACAAGACAGTATGGGTTTTATCACGGTTCTCATGGCTAGGTTTGCTAGTCAATATGGCTGATCGGACTTTACTGGCTACAACCAATGGTGTCTCGGTGATGCCTCAGCCTCAGTCAGAATTAAACCATCAGCTGAAGGAGAGGGTTAAGCCAGCAACCAGTCCAAGCTAGTGCCTTCTGCATACACAGAGGCACAGTCACCAGCTGCACTGAATCTTTTTTTAAACATTGAATTTTGGGTGCAGGTGGAAATGGGCTGCACAGGCCTCTCCATTCCACCTTGGCTGTATTTTCATACAAAGCCTCACTTTCCCACTCCTGACTCCCTCATTCCACATTTACTTTGTTCTTGCCTTCTTTCTCCCTCTTGCTCTCCAGCTGTGCTTTTCTCCACCTGTCCTCCTTTATTTGGTCTCCTCAATTTTCCCTTCTTTTTTAACATTTTTTTTTTTAAATCCAGAATTAGAAATATTAAACAAATATTTAATTGCCAGAGTGGAGCTGATGAGAAGACAGGAGATGTCGTTTTCCCTGACTCACTCTAAGTGCTGACTGTGTTGCAGTAAATGCTGTCTCTCTTCAATTGGTTGCTTACTTTTCAACTTTTCTTATTTCTTTTAGTCACACTGCAAATAGCTCGAACTTGAGGGAGTTTGAAAAAGCAGAGCAATAGGAATTCTTTATTTTCATTCCTCCTGTCATATACTTCTCTGAAGCTAGGAAAGCATCTTCAAATTATAAAGAAAGAAGGGAAGAAGAACAAAATGAAACTGCAGACTGCACACACTTTTCACTTGGTGGTGAAAAGAGAAAAATGTGGAAAGAAAGAGGAAAATTAGTATGCTTTGGATGTAAAAGCTCATGCGCATGTATGTATGCCAGTACAGAAAATGCGTACATGGACAAAAGAAAGACTGCAGCTAGGAACTGATGTATATTACTAGTGATGGTTTAAATACCATGTTTTAACTACTTTAATCTGCTTAAAAACCCCTGTGGCTAAATCAGTATAACCCCCCTCAGACTGTGAGCACAGTTATACTGGTATATGTGTACCTAATACCTGTGTAGCTTAATTTCATGCCTACAAGAGAATAAAGTCAAACTGGTAAAAAACCTATTTATATCAGTGTAAATGCTGGAGGGAAATGTACTGTGTTTACCCTGCTGCTACAGTTAAAACTTCTTGTATAGATAAAGTTGAAATGGGAATCCTGCCCATCCACCATTTCTCTCCCTTTTCTTCCACATACCTTCTGCCCCTGTGTCTGTGTCAGCCTTTCCTCCTCTCTAGAAATCCCCTGCACTCACGCCTGTGGGACAACCTCATCTTGGAGTCCATGTCCACGACTCCCATGAAGGGACAGTCCTGGCTCCCTGCAGAGCCCAGTGAGGATGGGTGAGTTCGGAGCCCGACCTCCAGCCCTGCAGTGCCAAGCAGGGGTTAGGGGAGAATGGTGCACACCTGCAGGTAGTGATAGGGCTTGTTTTCCTCCCAGCTCAAAAATTCAGCTTTGCATGCTTGCTTGCTTTAAGGTCAGGACTAAGCCTGGATTTTGTGGGGGAGGAAGAAAAGACATTAAATTTTAGCAAAGAGAAGAATGGGTGTTTGTGAGATATTTACTACTTAGATAAGAAGAACCAGGGAAGCTGAAACTGCAGGAAGACAGAATCCACTCTGGGGAATGTGTAATCCTCCATCTAAAAGCTGGACCCCTGGCTCATTCCCTTCCCACACTTATCCCTCCTGGCTATTTAACTTACAAGCTTTTTGGGGTAGAGACTATCTGTACAGCTCTAAGACAAATCCTGGGAGGTTTTCACTTGGCTCTTTACAGCTGGGGTGGCTGGTAAAAAGGAAACTGTGCTTTAATGGCACACAACATAGGTCAGAGACATAGCAGCTGGATTCAAGAAAAGAGAGATTAAAAGGTTCTGCCAAAGTCATCCCGTTAGGCACTGGCACAATTGAGGCATCCTACCCGCCACGTCCTATGTCCTGTATGTGAAGTAAAAGAGTCATGGAGAGACAAAAAATGACCTGCTAGAACAACAGAAGTAAAGCAACATGTTTCCATGCAGAATAACTTACACTGGATGTGAAAGGCATCTAACTGACTGTCTCTTCATTCTCAAACATAAACATAAATCCACCGAAGACATGCCTTAGATCTGGGCTTGTGGGCAGCCAACTAAAACCAGACCAGAAGCTTTCAGGCCAAATTCATCACTGGAGTAACTCCATTGACTTCAGGGCTCTTAAACCACAGAGGGATTTGGCCTGCTGCTTTTAATTGTAGTCACAAACCCGACTGCAGCCTGATGAGCAGAAAATAAGATGTTATCAGAATCATGTACTCCTCTGTCCTGCAGTAAGGAAAATGTGCAGGAGCAAGAGCCTTAGCTGGACTGATCCCAAGGCCATATTGTTTGGAGGGCTGGGAATCTGGAGCAGCCCAGATGTCTGTGTTCTGTTTGCACTAGCATCAGGTCTAAAGTAGTGTGACATCCAGGATCAGTTCAGCATCAGGTGATTTTGCTCATTAATTTCATCTATAAATCATGTTCCTGCTTTTAAAATGGCAAGGACAATAAAACACAGTAAAAGGTATGAAAGACACACAGACACATTCGGTGAGGGAAAATGTTTGCAAAGACAATGTTCTAGGTATAAAATAAAGATAATTTTCAAAACTATATAGAGGACTTGTAATAGTTTCCTAGGGAGAGCTGTCAAGAAGGGATCATCAGTACAGCCATGCAAACTTCATGAGCTCAGGGACTCTAGTAGAGGCTGGCAAAATGCAGTAAAGAACCATCTAAATCATCACTGAATCTTATTTACTAGTAGCGCTCAGCACTTAAAGTTCCTCTTTAATTTCCCAGCACTTAAGCATGTGCTGAATTCCTAGCACATGCTTAAGTCCTTCTCTGTTCAGGAATGGTTAAGTCCATGACTAATGAAACAAACAAAAAAATATTTATGAAAGTTCAGTCCTTCTTTGGAAGGTTGGAGTTAAATATGCAGCTCTTCTACTACTGTCTTTCAATATTTCAATGCAAAAAATGTTTTAACAGTGATAAGAATCAGTATATCTGTTCTCTCCATGTTAGGATTTGCAAAAGCTATATAGTTGTGAAAAACAGAGCTGAACCTGATGAACAAAATAACAAAATTCTTATTATAATTTACAGGAACACACACACATAAACACGTATCTATCTGTGTATCTGTAATACTCAGTACCTGGTATATAAAAATTTTATTGCCAAATTGAATACCAAATAATAAGTTAAGCTGACAGAAACATAAAGATCAGCGTTAGATGGCACCCAAAGGAAGGCAGAATTTCCAGCAGGAAATTGCTCACTACCCCACCATGTTTTGGGGGGGAATTTGTGGGATACATGAGAATCGCTGGGACATATTGAAAGTGTGGGTATGTCTGTCCTGGGGGGATCTGGGTCCTGATGAGGGATGTGGCCTTTTTATTTTCAGGGCACACATCCGAGCTGAACTCAGTTACGAGTGCTGAGCCCTTGGACATTCTTTCACTTTCTAAGAACTCAGCAGAGGAGAAAATGGGTTTTAAGGTGGTTTGAGGAGAGCAGGAGAGAGAAGAGAGGCTGCCAGGCTGTTCTAGGTGCCGTGCTGTGGTGCTGCATTGTAGCGTGAGATTGGGACCAGAGGAAAGGACTGTAAGGCAAGAACCAACTGGGAGGAGCAGCGAGGCTGCAGAAGGCCTTCTCTGTGCAGGTCCAGTGTGGCTTCATTTGGCAAAGCATCCTTCAGCCTCGGGGCCAGGGCTGCCCTCCCAGGGCTACGTCAGGCCACGTGGACATGGTGCAGTGGCTGCCCTCAGATGGCAGGACAAGAGGAATTAGAGGGACTTAACCAAGACCTGGACATCTGGGGACACAAGGGGGAAGAAGCTACATTAGGAGGCAGTTTAGAGAACATCTCCACAGTATTTGAACAGTTTGGCTGACACACTGGAGCCATATGGGGGATTACTGGCCTCGCAGTGCACATAACATGTCAGCTGACTGGGGGCTCGCTTCCCCAGGCTTGTCACTCCCCTTTAGGTTTTTCAGAGTGTGTCTCCCTTTGGAGATACCCCTCCTCCCTCAGCAGTCACACAGCCTGGGGCAGCCCTCGCAGTCCCTGCCAGCTGGCAGGGGCAGTTGATGGGCAGAGGTGGCCGCCTTGCTCCTGAGATGCAATGGGTGACAGGCATCACTGCCGCAGACACCAAGGGACACCTTTCCCAGTGTCCCCTGTGGCGAGGAGGAGTGGGAAGCTGCTGCCCTGTTGGTTGGAGCTGCCCAGCAGTGGGAGGAAACCCTGCAGATGGCAGAGCACAAAAGATTGCAGACAGACACAAACCCCATTTGATAGCTCTAAGAGTGAGAATAAATCAGATTATGGATAAACTATTCATTGGCCTCACCTGAAAAGCTGGTCCTGGGATCTCTACTTGTGAAGAGAAGGCGATGTTTTAGACTGCCTCCAAACCCAGGATAACCTAGTTCTTTCATGGATAGGTATGCTCCATCATAAACTTTGTCTGGAAATGAAGCCACCAGTGCGTTATTCTGTGTGGGTCCCTCAAGCTCAGAGGGTAACCTGATGGTTTTGCTCAGGGGCCTTGATAGGTACTGCCCATCCCTGCTGGGTTTCCTGTGGACCCCTGCCCCAAAGATACCTGCAGTGCAGTGCTCGTGCATCTCCAAAGGGAAATACACACCTCTGTGTATAAAAAAGAGCCCATATATGAAGCTTCTCCTATGTCAAAAGGGGAGGATCAAGTTCCATGAGGCTGATGTTAGTCTGTCCTGGTCAAGATGCTGAAATCAGCCAGGGAACTTGTATTGCCTCTCAGTTTAAGTTTTGGACCCTCTTATATATTGGGCTAAAAGCACCCATGGGAAAGGAACTGTACCTTATTCAAGGGCATAGTGAGAGATGCTGTAGGAGCATAGGGGGGACAGTGATTTGCTTCAAGAGCAATACAAGGCCCAGGCCCTCCATGCTTTCAACATAAGCTGCTAAAAATGGGCTCTTCTTTCAGCCCAGAGGCCAGGAATTAAAAAAAGAAAGAAAAAAAAGGTCTCCTTGTGCCTGTGCTGCCACCTCCCTCTTTCTCCTCTGCTTGCGACAGACAGCTCGGGCTGTGAAGACACGGTGCCGAGGTGACTGTGTGTGTGCGCGCGCGTGTGTGTGAGTGTGTTGTGTGCGCGTATGCGCACGCCTCTTGGTGCGATTCCTCCTTCCTTGCCAAAACATCTCCTGCTGTTTATTTATTTATTTCTCTCTGATAACGGAGGGGATCGCGTTTCCGGAAGAGTGCCAGCAGATGATACGAGCCCAGGACTGATACTGCCAGCAAACCCATGCCAGCCCTTTCTGCCGGAAAAATTTCATTTTTTCCAGAAGGAAGCCATGAGTGTGAAGCAGAATCCAAATCCGATTTCTCGGCATTTTTTGTTATCGCTCAGCAGCCCACCAGGTGGGGCAATGGAGGGAGCTCACTCAGCTGCAACTCAGTGCCTTAATCCAATTTACAGCTTCTCTTGGAGAGATAATTACAGCCCTGAAACCAGTTAGCACTGTACAAAGAGGCTCTCGAACCAAAGCCCCGATCCTGTCTTTCAAATATTCACCTAGAGTGTCAGGGATGCTTTGGGGAGGGAGGGGGACACTTGAGCTAAGCCACTATGAATGGAGAAGTGTGTACACAATACCCCTCCCCGGGACACATGTGCCTCACTTGTACACTCACGCAGGTTTCCCAAGGCCCACAGGGAGTGACAATGTGGGACTGTCACCCCCTGGTTCTCCAGCTCTGGGCACCCAGGCAGCAGGAGGTTGCAAAGCCTTCTCTGCCAAGTGCTGCTAGCAGACTGAGGCAGGTGGGGGAAAAGAAGAAGGTCAACCCCTTCCCTGGTCATGGCCACACCAGCTCTCCCATTGAGGCTACTCCTGCAGCCACGCTGAGGAAGCCAAACCTGTTCAATTTTTCCCCAGTGATCAGTAATAGCACTTAGGTTAATACAAAGGTGCAATCTCTCTGCAAAAACACCACAGCCTTCCAGCACCTTAAGCACTGAGCGGACCACCTCTGCAGTTGCCTCCTTCCTTGCATTTCTCAGCAGCTGGGCCTGAATTTTGCACATCCAGTAATCCCTCCACTTGGCCCTCATGCAGCTGGTCAGACACAGCTCTAAGCTGTGGAGATGCCGGGCTACCCATGGATTCACAAGCGGTGAAGAGGAGGAGGCCAGGGCTCTCTGTAGCAGGGAAAAAGGCATGCAGAGGGATCTGCGCTCCATGCAGATCTCAAAAACCTGGCCTTTTCAGCACCACAGCCCTTCCCCATCACAAGACCCAACGCGTGTTGCCTCTGCTGTCACTGTCACAGCATTGCCTTGTGCACCCAGAAAAAAACATCTCAGAAGCTAAGCAGTGGTAAAGTCTGTGCTGTCAATACCTCTAAGATTTCATGTTGTACTCACACAGTGATGTGTGGGGAAGGGGACGTGCAGCCAGCATTTGCCTGGTGACACCTGATGATGGACATACTGGACTCAGTATACAAATTATCAAGAATGAAGCTTGGGGCTTCAGTGGGTCTCCTTAAGCCACATTAACTGACTTGTAAGCTGTGAATTAACCTCCTCTGGCTTAAAGATCCTCATCTTCATCACTCTGATGCAATTCTGGTAGATCTTCCTTGCAAGTGATTTTCATTCTGGCATAGCCCAGAGAAGAACCCAGCCCTTGGGTTTCAAGCATTAAAAAAGAACAAGACAGAAATACATTCTTGGTGGTAGGAATGACAGCTGTTGTAGGAACAATTGAAGACCAAAACACAGAGAGTGTAAGTAATCCACTCGGACGTATGTACCCCCCTCCCCAATGCCTGGTTCATAGCAGAAGCCAATCTGTTACCACCAGCTGAACAGCTGGAAGTCCTGTTCTGGGAGCTCCTCCTCTAGGTGTGGGTCTGGAAGGTCTCCCAGGAAAGAAGGGCAGCCAGTATAGCTGCGACTGCACCTGCCACAAAGTGCCAGGTCGGGGGCTGAGGGGAACTTCCCCTCCCTGCCTCACGCAGAACTGAAGGAGTCAGGCTGGCTCCCTGGCAGAACATCCTCTTCCAATGGGCCAGAAAGGCCATGGCAAGTCTGCAGTGACAGAGCTTTCCCTGGGGAAAAATAACCTTTTTGTTGTTGTTGTTCTTCAAACATTCAATCGCAAGCAGAAAGTGTACTTGGTTGGGATCCAGGTTCAAGCCCTCACTCTTCCACTCCTTTCCTCTGTGTCCTTGGCCAAGACTCTCCACTCAGTGTCAACAGTTGACAGCAGGCACTGTCTCTCACTGGGTGTGCCCGTGCTGGCAGGTACAGTCAGAGCTGAGCTCTGAAGCATGGCAGTATGCAGGAGCGGTCAGACTTGGCTGGATGCAAGAGGCATGGCTTATTTGTTCACGCATAGCCCTGGAGGAACGTGCCTAGATATAGGAGTTTGCGGACCTCTGGTTGGGCTATTTTGCAGGGCAAATGTGCCCCCGTATGGGCCTGTATCTGAATGCATGTTATTTTGTAAACAATGGATGTTATTTTGATCGGAGCCTCCCAGCTATTACCAGGACTCTGTGGGTCAGTCATGTGGAAGTTTGTGTTTGCTCTAGCAGGAAGTCAAGAACAGAGACAGTCTATTTGGGAAGTCTTTGGTTTCGAAGCATTTGTAGAAACACCTCTTTCTTATAACACAGGCCCATTGCTAGGTCTCAAAATGTGTATCTGCTGTGTATTGGATACTCACATGCTGGACAAGTTTATGAACTTCCCAGCTATCCTGGTAGGTCCTCGCTTTGGCAGTAGTTGCAATGTGAGGGCCCTAAATATATTCCATGAGAGCAGCTGCTTATATTTCCTAGCAGTGTATTAGCATCTAATCCTCTTAGCTTCTTCATCCCTTTTGCATAATATTATTGTCCAGTAATATCAAACACAGAAGGTCTATTTCAAACCATGATGTTCCTCCTTTGATTCAGGTCTTCTGAATCGATGCTTTAGCCATGGCGCTTGGCTTTTCCGTTGACTGCTCCTGTGGCATTTCTGACCCGATAGGAATGTGGCTAAAGGGCAGCTGGAGCTTTCCTTCCTAGTGAACATAGGGCAAAGTGTGGTTCATCTGAAACGTTGCCTAGCACTCACGGGGATGCCACCCCTTGTGCACGTGATATCCATTTTGTTTTCATAGCACAGCTCCGTCAGAACCAGTTATCCTCCAGGAGTGTAACATGGATATCTTACACAGTTGATGTGCTTGTGTAGATGCTGACAAACACCTGGAATTTCGTGTATTTAAGAAGTCATTTCATCTGCCTCTCTTTGCAGCCATCTCTAATGTGGGACACAACCACCCCATTAACAGGCTATTATAGTTGGGAAGTCTGGAGTGAAATGAAGTATATTGGTCTCAGCAGTCAACTGAGTTGAAATCCATGGACCCCTTCACTTGCATCCATTTGGCATCTGAGACATAATATTTAACTGTGAGCTGTAGAGAGACCCAGGCACATGAAATCACCATACTGATTTGTGCCAAGGCTAGAGACCCACTTGCAGCAAATCAAAGCACTGGACCAATGCTGACCCAAAGGGGAGATCGAGGCATTAGCACTCCTTACCCCTCCGCAAGCTCCATGATGGATGGCTGTACCCACTTCCCTTATCACAACACTAACTGCACCCCAAACTAGACTGTATTGGGAAAATCCAGGAGATTTTGCAGTCCCACATTATATCATATCTTGGGAACAAATCTGACCAATGACACCTTCTCCTCTGGAAGACACTATGGGCTCTTCATCTCAGAGACATTTTCCAATAGATAGGCAAAATCCATAGCCATTAAAGGATTGCAGGTAAAGTCATCAGTATTATTTAATTACTATTCTTGTGCTTGAGGGTGTTTTGTTGTTGGTTTTGTTTTTTATATTGTTGGCTGGTTCTCTCATCACTGAAGAAGCTAGGGCACATGAGAGGTTAGACCCCTGCTAGGTGGAGGGCCACGTATCCAGCTGCAGCAGATCAGGAGGCTGGCTTTAACTGTAACCTTTTACAAATAACTGCATCTTTTTAAGAGTTTCCAACACTAAGCCAAATTCTGGAGGCCTTGCTTATCTCAGAATGTCATGATTAGGCCTGGAGTCTTTTGTCAAAGTTATATGCCTGGATCTGTGGAGGCAACTTTAATAATCTCTGCTGCACTGCCATAAAAAAACACAGGAAATACAGAACCAGAGATTATTGAAAAAGAACAGAGGGAAATGAAAACAGTCATCTCTGGTCAGCCCGGTGAATTCAAAGGGCACCAAATGGTTCCAACATGTGATATCTCAAAAGCTGTGGTTCACGTAGCCTCAAACCAGGTACCTAATCCTTTTTGGAAACCTCACCTTTTGATTCTGTTATAGCTATCTCTAGAATCAGAAAACAGCTGCATGTATGGACAAGAGAAAAGCTGGGCGCTCATCTGGAGTAAACTAGGGAGGATCTCCTGTTCCCAGCAGCCAAATAAGGGTCTAAAGGAGGGGAGGACAGTATGACACTCTCTCAAACCTCCTTTGGCTGGTGTAAATGGCAGCCTAAAGGATGATGGGAATTTTCCCCCTCTCTCTCATTGTGATCTGAATCAGGAATATTGCACTGAGGATGACGGAGCTGAGTAAAACAGAGCACTGCAGCCAGAGCAGCTGCCAAGCAGCCATCAGGCGAGACTTTGTCAAGACACAGGGACCTGGACTAGGACCCAGCAGGTCCCTGTGGAGTCCTGACCCTTTCCACTGGGTCCAGGGCTCTTCTCATCTCTCTGGCAGCAGCACAGGCCCCCCAGGCCTGCTGCCACTGCTGAGCTGTGTGGCTGGAGGGGATGGCACATTGAAGCAATTTGCCAGGCTGCATGACAATTACTGACACAGATGCTCCTGTGTCAATATGGGCTCTTCTCTCCGTTCTGGTTACAGCGATGGGTGTGCCTGGCTGGGACTCCTCTCGGCACAGGCCAGTAGGATTATGGGGTTGGGAAGGGGCCATGTCTGCCTGGGCTTGCGAGGGCAGAAACAGCATCAGAGGCTGTCCCTGCTTCCGCCCTTCCTCTAGCCTGTTTGTCAGGGTCTCCAGCTGCCTGACACCCACACACATTTCCCCCTATCCCCCACTACCCAAATACTCTGGCTTGCTTTCTGCAGCATCCCTGCCTTGCTGCCTGTTTGGTGGTTAGGGATGAGGGAAAGGGGCAGTGTCCAACATACTTATGCCAAAGACTCTGCTTCTCTCATCCCCCTCCTCCTTTCAGCTTCCTCTCCTTTCCCCCTGCCCCAGTTGTTCCCCTTTTAACTGGGGTATTAGTCATTGCCCAAGTGCCAATCCATTACATCCTCTGCAGACACAAGAGATGTGAGATGGGGCAGTTTTCAAGAAGATTGGGACAGGCATAATGAATGACAGACTTCTTCACCCTCTTAGCAGTTCTGGGATCCATCTTCCCCTGTCAGTTTTTTGACTAGCATCAAAGTCTATGTTTTTGCCTGCCAAAGCCTGAAATGTGGGGAAAATGCTTGGATCCAGTATTCAAATGTCATTAAACCCCATCCAAACAGAGAAATGTCATCAATTTGGTGCTGTTAATAGTACACGTGGCCATCGCTCAGCACAACTCATTGTTCTGCTGAATGCCTTGGATGACTCCAAGACCCCTGAGGATATGGTGCAACTATTGATCGGGTCTGTACGAATACAAGGGTCCCTCCCCTGGCTGCAGCTTTAGCACCTGGTGGAGAGACGAGCAGTCTTGGGCCATTTGCTGTCCAGGGCTGCCTGACCTTGCGTCTGCAGAGGAGGCCCAGAGGGGATGTGTTCAGGCGTGCTGAGCCTATGCCTCATGGCTGCACCCCCACCAGTGCCTGTCCCGAATCTAGACATGGAAGTCAATGCTAAAGCACTCTGCCAGACTTCTTCCAGCGCATCTTGAGGTGATTTGAAATATTGCTGCTTTCAGCTGCTCTTTGTTTACTACTCCCTGTCTCCATCATGGGAGCACGTCCTGCTCCCCCCAGGCTGGAGCAGCTGAGGCACAGCCACATGTTGCCCTCTGCCAGCTCAGTGATGGCAGATGGGTCTCCAAGAGAGGGGCAGAAGGGCCAGCAAGCTGGGAGGAGATCAAGTCTGTGACAGACCTCATTGCCCACAGCCCAGCGCAGGCTCACTAGAATGGTGTCTGCTAGCACGTGCAGACAACCTAACACCGGGCGTTTTCTTTTTCCTCTAGAGAAGGCTACCATTGGCTTTACTCCAGGACATGTATCCTTAGTGCCTTCTGCCCTCTGAGGAGGCCAGCAAATGGGGCTGCCATTCCTGCCAGTGCTCCACTGAACAGGTCTCCCTCAGCCCCAAACCAGCTTCCCCGCCACCTCCCTTCTGCTGAAAAAAAGCTGCACTGCTCCTTTAAATGTGGTACATGTTAAAAAAAAATAAATTGACAAGCTCCCTCACTCTCAAAAGAGTGAGAAATTTTCATTGATTGATTTCTTCATGGCTTCTTAAACAGATAATTAATTCACCGTGAACCTGCGGACACACCGTCGTGAGTCGTTAATATTGTAAATTCACATATACTTCAATAATCGCCTGACCCCCCCGTCACCCCGAAAAACAGATAGCTGTGCAGCGAGGAGGAGGGGAATGGGGGGGAATCGATTTTCGAAGACATGAAGGGATCACCCAGCAAAGGGAAGCTATTGATTCTCTTTTATAAGACACTGCTATAATATTTATTCTTTTGTAAACAGAATTAACCCAGCATCATGGGTCATTCCTATCGAACAACTTTCCTCACATGTGCACAGCAATGCTGATTGTATCAGATGAGCTAGAAACATCCAAACTGCACCACCCACCCTGGCCCGCACCTCAGCATCCACTCAGCTCACGCTTGCCGGGTCTTACCGCCATGGCACAAACCCAGCTGGCATCAGGCTGGCCGCAGCAGCGCTGGGGCTGCGCAGGTATTAGCAGCCTGGGAAGCAGCCACACTTTTCTGACCAAGTTCTGCTGGCACCATGGTGGTCCTGGGATGCCTTATGCTGGGGGGGGAGATGGCTGGGGGGGCTCCAGTGGCTGGAGCTCCAGCCCCATGCTCATGGTGCATGGCTGACCTGAGACTCCCACCTGCCAACAGTTGCTGATAGAGGAAAGCAGAGGGGGAGTTACAACACAGAGGAACTTCTGTCCATCCCTTAACCCTCTCCCACGCCGCAGAGGTTTCTCCCCCACAGAAGCTTTACGGTCACCCACAAACCCATCCAGCAGCAGATGGGGCAGCAGTTGGTACAAGGACCCCAGCACGTTCAATCTCCTCTCTGCCCACATGTGGCAGGGCGTGCAGACTGAAGGGTCCATGCAGAGCATCATGCCCCAGAGTCCCAACTCTCAGTGGTCCATCGCATGGAAACATCTCTTGAAGTGAACGAGCGGCTGCGTGTGCTCAGCTGCCAGCTGGGGTAAAACCAAGACAGTAGTCTTAAGCTGTGAGCATCCTCCCTGGAAGAACCCTTACAAAGGTGGCCGAGCCCCACAGGCCCGCAGCCTGGGGGATGGTGGCATGCCAGGCAGGACATGTTCACTTTGTCCTGGGCTGGCAGCGGCGGGACAGCCCCGTGCCTGCCCCTCTGGCTGAGATCCGGACGTGCCAGGCTGCTGGTGCTCTGGCTGGCTTATCTTCGCCTTTCTCCTGTCCCGGCCAGCAGCCAGGGCAAGCGAGAGTGAGCGCTAAATTGTGTAAAAGAATTTAAAAGCAGTGGGGGGACAGGCAGAGGGGGGCCGGGCGGCAACGGAGGGGCAGGCGCGGGCAGCGGAAGCCCTAATTAAAAGCGGGGCCGCGAGCAGGCAGGGCTCCTATTCAGAGGGCTGACAAAGGGAGGGTCTGTGGAGCAGAACCAGGAGGCAGTGAAAGGAGAGGGCCCCGCAGCACCCCTCGCCCGCCGGCACAGTGCAGCGCCCTGCACGGCAGTGCCTGGCTGACCTGGCCTCTCCGGCTGCCCACACTCCTGCCACCACCGGACGCCATCCCCTGCAAATTAGCTGAGCCACTGCCTGCGCCAAGAGGCGATGGTGGCCTTTCCTGTTCTTGCTCCCCTTCCTCCCACCCTCCCCAGCAGCTGCCTCCCTTCGCCCTGGCCAGTGGCGTGGCAGAACGAGGAGGAGAAGAGCGGGGAGCGCCAGCCCCCCAGGTCACCTCCCAACTCCCCGTCGCCAGACAAGCGCCTTTCCACTCCAGCAGTGCCCCTGAATGTGCTAATTAGCCCCCCAAGCCCGGTGCTGGGAAAGGCCACACCGCTCATATGACAGCCACGAGTGGCCTGGCCCTCAAGGGTGCGTCAACACACCCCAGTCCTCCCCATGGCCTTGGGTGGGACGTGGCAGAGGGAGGCCTGGGCTGGGTGGGGGGTGCCAGCCCTGTGGCATCCCCCTCTGTGAGGGCACCCAATGGTGCGGGGGGGTCCAGGAAGGGGTCTGCCTTCCACTGCGGGTGTCAGAGGTGCAGCAGGAACAGGGTGGAGGGAGGCTGCCCAGCCTTGCTCTTTCTGGGGTTCGATGCTATGAAAGGCTGGGGGAAAAACGAATGAGAAGCACAGAGCTTGTCGAAGGGTAGCCTGTACATCACAATTAATTCAAGGCTCTTTCCAAAACAAAGGCTCTCCATGGCTTTCAACATCTTTACGCAATAGTGTACAGAAAGAGCAGCAAAGTGTCATCTCAAGGGCCCCCTCCCCATCTCCTGCCTCTTTGCCTTCTCCCCCCACATCTTCAGCACTGTGTCCTTCTCTTTAGACCCTTTCTTTTTTCAAATTCACATTTTTCTCCCCTGCCACACATGCTTTGCTTTCTAAGAACCTCCCAAGGCTTCACTGTGATGCCCCATGCACTCCCAGTTGGGGACATGCAGCATGGGGAAGCTCATGGCTATAGGAGTATATCCTAGCTCTGGTCTCTTTCCTCTGGACTTGAGCAACATCAGACTCGAGCCTTAGCAGAGGCCACCCTATTACATGTCCCAAAGTGGGTTCTGTAAAAACAAGGGAGAAGACCACCATGTGCTTCAGGTGAAACAGGAACCCCCAGGTTAAATCAGTGGCTGCACCAGGGCCACATGGTCTTCTCCATCTAAAGAGCAAGGCAGCTCAGAAATGCACCAGCCTTTGCTTGCCTAGCAAAGGGAGAGAGAGGGGTACAGGGAGCTGTATGAGACCTCAGGTGGGATCAGTGAAAGAGCCAGGGGCAGAGGAAGGTCACACATGAAGACAAGGGCAGGTGGTAGGGTCATGAATTCCTCCCCAACCCTGTCCTGTTTGGCTCCCCCTGTAAACACAAAGGTGATGGCCAACAGTTTTGTCCACCTCATGGTCTCCATCATGAATCAGTCCATGCAGAGGGCATCTCAGTGTACACCTGCACCTCCATATGATACCTTTTGTTTCCCTCCTCTTTGGGGTCTGCGCCCTAACAAACCCCAAGATCTCATATCCTTGCAGTGAGCGTGCACCAGTCTCAGCTAACACCAGCTAAAACCAGGCTGACACACAACCTTATGTGCCTGTGCCAATGCAGAACAAACCACATCACCTGATTTAGCTGGCCATGTTATCAAGCTCAAGGATTCATCAGCTCCCAGACCCTCCATCACACTGCTCGTAGCCCTTACAGCAGCATGGTGCCCCTCACCAGCTCTCAGAGCACTCCAAAAACCTGGCAGGAGTCAAAGCCCCTCACAGGCTCTGATGTGCTGGTGGGGAAAAAAACAGCATGGTATAGAGGAGTGAGCAGCAGGCAGCAAACCAAGGCCATGGGTTAGCCAACTCATCTTTGATTTTTATTCCCCCTGTCTTCTCTATCCAGCTTTCAAGGGCTTCCAGCTGGGGCCCCTTTCTCACCTGTACGACCCCCAAGCCCCAGAGGCCCCCATTGCGCTCCAGGACCCTGAGAACAACTGCAAACAGCCAGGAGGCCTCATGTGGAAACCCAACCACCCTAGCAAGAATGTAATTGCCTTCTAAACTAGCAGTGCTGACATGAGAGACTGCCTTCAGTATGAACAGCCTTTCCACCATCACACGCCTCACCTAGGTGCACAACATCTTTTGCAAAGGCCCAAGGGACTGAACAGCTCTGCAAGGCCTTAAGAGAAGGGAAATTGCTATCAGACTCCTGTTGATTCCACAGCCCACCAAGGAGGCTGCTGGCTTCTACAGGCCGTCCCCCATCTGTTGGAATAGCAGGAAGTTTTACGTTAGCAATAAAAAATAAAAAATGCTGGAGTCCAACTGGTGACTGAAGCCTGATGCCAGGCTCTGCTACAGAGACATCACAGCTGCTTACAGTGCCTGCTCTGAAAGAGGTGCTCATTAAACATTTGCCTTGGGTTTATTTTCCCTGTTTGCTAAAACCAAACATTCACAACAAAAATCTATAAGGGAGGGCTGCAAATCAAAAGTTTGATCTCATAGAAACAAATACTGCCAGCTATATGACTCTGGGCTCTTCTTCCTTTGCCCTCTGTTTTTAGGGGTTACTTTGAAAAAGCTCACAGCCACATGGACTAGAAGTGATTTTTGTTTTCTAACTGAGAAACCTGAGATTTTCAACTAGGAGATCAGGTTTTTTGAGAAGACCCCAAACAGCCAATACACTCTTTAGAGCTGGCAGAAGGGGTTTCATGTCACAGTACCGCCTCAAGATGCGGAAAGGACTGTTTTCTAACCTGGATATTTTTGGTAGAGTTCCTGCCTTTTTGCCCAGCTATCAAGACGTTTTCAATAGCTGCAAATACCTTCCATGCATGAGAAATGAATACTGACAGATCAAGGCTGAGGAGCTGGTCAACAAACTGGTCTTCCAAAAAACAGAACACACATTGATGCCAAGCTCCTCAGAGGAAAACTCTCACCAGCTGGACTAAAACAGCAGAGCTGTAAACAGAATTCAGAAGCACTAACATCCAGATGTTAACAACACATCAGATCTCCAACAGGCATAGGACAGCCAGCAAGCTAGGCAATACCCACAGGTTTAGCATTATATAGCCCAATAGCATGTGAGCTTTTTCCTCACTAAATACCATTCAGCTGCACCTGAAGTAATTTGAAAAGTTTATTTAGCAGGTTCCCCACCCTGCCCTGGAGCCTGGAAGTTCTGGCTGGGTGCAAGCCCATCTACTGCCATACTAAGGGTTGAGCCTTCACATTTCCTACTGCCACCATCTTGGAAAGCCAGTGGTCCGTAGGCACCACTGCTTTGCTTCACCCCACACCAGAGCACTGCTGTTCCGCATCCATGGGAGCATGACATTGCCTGCCTGCAGCTCTCCTGGTGGTGCCCCTGCACCCAGAGATCCAGCTGTCCCCAGGCCCTTCTTGGCATGGCCAGCACCAAGCTGGTCTCCTCCACCTCTCTGGGCCCCTGGAGGGGAGCCAGCCTCCTTGCGGAGCCATGCTGTGAGGCACTGACATGGATCGATCCACAAGCCGCCCCTGATGTTCTCCACTTCTGATTGCTACATTTTTTGTGACAAATTGATAAACTGCATCTCCACTCAGTTAAAGATTTGATTTCGCTCTCTTAATCCGCTATCAATAAGATATTAATCGTGCACCCGACCTGTTCTGTTCCTCGTCTGCCTGCAAATCCAATAATCATTTCAGAATTCACAGCCGAGTGGGGCACTCCCTTCAAACAATTAATTTCAGGGGAGTCTCATTTATTTTCCCTGTAACCCTCTTCCCCCCCCCCCCCCCCCGCTTGCCTGTCTGTCGCCTGCTTCCCCCCATCTACACACTTCCCAGCTGAAACTCCTGCCCAGCAGAGACAGGAGGTGGGAGTGCAACTTACACTGGGAGCTGGAGAGGTCCTGCTGGACTCCCTTCCATTTGCTGCTCCACACAACCGATTAAATCCCCCTTGCCCAGCCCCCAGACTTCTTTAAAGGTGGAGGACAAATTCACCCCAAACTCCCTGTGCCTGCAGCCCTGCAGGGAAAGGGGCCACCTCCTGCTCTGCACGGAAAGGTGGTGAGTCAGCCTGCAGCCACCCAGCTCGGGGCTGAGGCTCCGGGTATGAACTCTGCGTTCACCAGCCAGAGTCCCGCTGGCAGGACACAGGGGTGAACCTCCAAACCCAGTGAGCTCAGCCTCTGAGGGTCCTTGTAAGGAAGTCCCAGGAGAACTCCCTCCCTCTCATGTCACACCAATGTACCCACCCTACAGACAGGATGGAGAGCTCCCACGGCATTGCTCTTGTGCCACAAGTGTTGCTACCCGTGTGGGAAATTGTTGGTGCTCACTCACCAATCCCATAGTGATGATGGGGAAAGAGGGCACATAAAATGGGACAATCCCCAGTACTGCTTAACTCCTCTACCACCTCCCCTGGCCTTTGCTCTGCCAGTTGCTCCAGATTTCCACCCCTGGCCAGTCAGGGCAGGGTTTGTCCATGCTTAGAGCCACATGCCTCAGGGCAGCTCAGGTAAAGGATAGTCAGGTGAGAAGTCTCCATGTGGGCCATGAGGATGGATGAACTGATGACAATAGACCTTTATCCACATATGCCATTGACATCTTCTCCTAATAGCCCACATTGCTATCTGAGCTCTTCTTGATTTGGACTTTAGAGCTTTTAGCTTCTCCCCATGGTCCAGAGGAGAACCAAGCTTCTTGGCTAGCCGTGCTCTCAGGCAAGGTCTCACTGCACCATTCCTTCACTGTCCAGCCTCTTCTGGCACTGCATCTCAATAGCCAGCTCATTTCAGATGATGCTGGTAGACAAATTAGTCTATGTAATAATTTCTAGCCACAACATTCACATGAAGGCCAAATACACAAATTAGAATAGTTTGTTCCCCAAACTTGCTACCACAAGTGCTGGAGACCAAGCACAGAGCCCATGGGGAGGTAAAAGGTTGCAGAGAGCACCACAGAACATGCGAAGTCCTTCATTTTCCATACAACAAATACTAAGGAAAAACCTCAAGTTAGAGTGTCCCTCACTGTCAAAGGACTCCCTCCTGATGTGCTGCTTTTGCTTCATCCTATTTGTCATCCTTCCCCTTTACGTCAAAACCACAGGAGACAGAAACACTATGACCAGAGATGGGACAGGCTGGGAGAGCGGAGCTGTTGCTAGCAATAGCTGCTGTTGGCATCGGCAGGAAGAGGAAAAGAGTGTCTCTGCTCCTGTGTGGTGACAAGAGCAGGGCTCTGACAAGCTCTTTAAGCTCCCCAGGCTCCAGAAAATGCTGCGCAAAGTGTTTTAGCAACAAAAGTCTTGAGAAGAACAAACACTCTAATCCCTTAATGAGCCGGCTGATCCCCCATCTTGGCTCTGGCTTCTCTAAAGAGCCACACGCTCCCCTCCTCCCTGGCCCCCGGCCCCCTCCGGAGCAACCCTCCGTGGCTGCCTCAGAACCGATTCAAGGTGCTCTTCGGGATCCAATCCAATTACCCTGCATCCTGCTGAGCGGCCCCACAGACCGACGGCTCTTTCAGGGCTGAGTCTTATGGCCTGTTAATCCTCCCCTCATTAAAAGACCTTGTTCCTCCCTCCTCAGAGATTAAAAAAAAAACAAAACAAAACCCCACAAAAAAACCCCAACCCTGCACTGGGAAAAGTTTATGCAAGGGAGCCCAAAAGCAGAGCCCAAAAACTGGCCCGCAAGCTGCGGGCTCTCCCCGCTCTCAGGGGTCACCTCTGCGTAACTCAGGGGTGTCTCTGCCTCCTCCTGCCCCCAGACCTGGCTCGCACATGAAGAAGACGGGCAGGCAGCCGGCCCTCGTGCTGTTCTTGCACTGTGGCTTTATTGGCTTCTCTTTAATGGGCCTGTCATTAAGCCAGGAGGAAGCCGGGTGGGAGGGTTCCCATAAAACTAAGGCCTCACAGCTAATGAGCGCAGCACCCAGGGGGAAAGGACACAGGAGCGGCAGTTGTAGTTGGTCACGCAGGGCTGAGTCTGCCTTCGACAGCCTCGCAAGGACAGCGTCCCTCCTTGCTGGGAGAGGAAATGTCAGAGCAGCCCCCTCTGCCATCCACCCCTCTGGTCCCACACGTGTGGGAGGGACCGAGGTCTCCAGCCCAGAGGGTGGCTGTTCCCACTCCCAGGGAGCTCTCCTCAACACTTAGCTGGAGGGATGAGGCAGAGATCAGTCAGCTGCAACCACCTCCTAACAAATCTGCAACGCTGCCTGCCTTGGGGTGATTTTGCGCCTCTCCTGCTTCCTTCTGTCCTGAAGATGCAGTCACAAACCCCAGCATTTTCCCTACAATTGCACATACTATCTAAAGTCTGACCAGCTCAGGTTCAAATCCACCAGTCTTTCTGTAGCTACAACTACTGGTGCCAGTACTTGTTAGCCCGATAGAGTGCAACAAAGAGCAGGACTGCTCCTCTTCTGAAGGGAGATCCACGCATGTACAAGCCAATCCCTCCCTGCAGCAGGTGTCTTCAACTCACCCTATTACACAGGGCAATAAGGAAATATGGTAATGCTGAGAAAATACTTCAGAGTCAACATTTTCCAAAATAAATCATAAATCTGATTGTCACTGTCGGGTAAACTGGATTTACATCCCCACCAGTACATCACAGAACAGAATTTCAGTCCCAGGTCCCAGGAGCATTAAAAACATTGCTAAAGATGGAGACAAACCTGGGAAGTTTAGGTGGAAGATAATAACAAAAACAGGATTAGGTTGGATGGTAGGATAACAGCAGAGACTTCTCTCTAAAGATAAGATAAAAATGAAGCAGAATAAAATTAAGGGAGAAACTTCCTGGCAGAGAAACCCACTAGGAATCTTCACTATTTAAAGCTTTTGAAGATTGCACTGAGGAAAAAGACCACAGGGAATAGTTTGGTGCCAGAAGAGCCTGAGCAGATGTTGTGGTACAATAGGTAGCACAGAGCTTGGGGAATCACTGTGTTGTTCTTGGCCCTAATACCAACTCGCAGTAGAGCCTCACCACAGACTAAATTCGGCACATGCTCAGATGCTACTCCCATCCCTCCTACTGTCTACATACAGAAGCCTCTTGCCAAATTTAGCCCAGCCAGTCAGGCTCTCAGTTAGATGTAACCTAAGCATCATGACTTCTGGGCCCAGGAGAATTATAATAATTCCCCAAAGCCTTCTCAGAATTGAGGCAGGCTCACAGTCCACTTGAAAGCAACTACAGAGGTGCTCAGCCTCCCTCCGGAGCTGCAAGAGTTCCTGGTAGTCGTAACAACATGTACAAAAAGGAACCACAAGAATGAAGCAACTCATATTTGTGGGGCGAATGGCTTGAGCTAACCCAGGCACCAGTGAGTCAGGCTCTGAACACCACACCTGTGATGCTCTGATGCAATGGGGCTCAGGATTACATGTGACTTAGAAGGATTTCAGCGATAACAAAAGGCACAATTAGGTCTTCCCAAAATTTTGTTGTAGCAGGAAACTGGAGCATTGACTTACTGAGCATTTTCACAGCCGGTATCTGAATTTTTTTCTTGTAAGATAGGCAGCAGAGAGTGAACATAGTAAGCTGGAAATGACGTTTTTCAGTGGGGTTTTGTTTTGAGTTAAGTTTGCGGGGGGGGGGGGGAGGAAAGAAAAAAAGTTTTTAAAATTTCTGACGACTTCTTTTTTCCCTCCCCAGCAGAAAAATTCCTTACCAGTCTGTCACAGGCCCCAGGGAGGTGAACTGCATGATCTAATTGGGCATTATCTCAGTCTTCTCCAATTTCTCTCTTGTCACACAGTCTGCTTTTTGACCTATGCCAAGAGAAACAACGTTGGCATGCATCCTTTTTGGCTTTGACAGAGCCTGTTTCTGCTCAGCTCTCTTCCACAAATTCTTTCTAGTTATGCCATCTCATCCATTCACTTTGCACTTGCACATTTAACACCGTAATTACAACACACAAGATTAGAAATCAGACTCACCTTTTCACACCTAGTGCTGTTTCTTTCTTGTTCTTTGTAGCCCCTTCAGTAGGACCAATGAAACTCAGGTAGTCCACTTTTTGTTACTTGTCAGGTTCATTTTTTATCCTTTCTTATTGAACCCAGCCATCTGCAGAGAACTACTTTGCTCAAGAACTTGGTCTCTTTGCTCACCGGTTGTCTGCCATCAGCTGATAATTCCTCCCCATCTGTTGTTTGAAATTATTTTCTAAATAATTTCTGTGAATGATTCAAACTATCTTGGTCAACTTTGATGGGATGGAGTGGCCACGCACTCCATTTCTTTCCCTGTGGGACTTCAGTGACTTTTAAAATCAGATCTTGGGTCATAATACTGGAATTTTTTGAACAAATTAATTTTCCTTTAGCTCCCACTAAATTTTACTTACAAGCACCTTGTTTCACAAATACTCTGGCTAGTAAACCTGTCTGCTAGAATACCATCAGAAAATACATGTCAAAGAGAAATCCCAAGGAAATTTGTTCAAGTTTTCTGTTGGATAGTACATTAACAGAAAATGCTTTCTGTGTGATGGTTGAAATCATTATAGGCTGAGTTCAGCAGCGCTGCTGCAAACACAGACCTGGTCCTTTGACACCATACAGAATGCTGAGAGCTCTGGACTTGATCCAGCAAAATATTTAAGCACATGAGCAGCTTAAGAAATGAAGTGCGTGGTTAAATATCTAGCTAGATCAGGGCCAAAACATTTGGCATCTCACAGGATTGCTCCATAAAAATGCTTTTCATTTTAAAAAAGGTCAATTTTTCATCAAAAGTATATTAGGAATTAGAAACTTCCTTTTTTATATGCAATTTAACATGGTTATCTAACTTAATATCATGCCTTTAACCCTTCTCTCTGCAAGCAGTTATTTAGAGGAAGGGTTCTTCGCATACATTGTCACTCAGTTACAGCACGAAGCTCATTTCTTGCCGAGGTGTCAGCCTGGGAAGCCCTCCATGGCTGTGACCAGTCTCAGCAGGTTCCAGCAAAGAAGGGAAGGTGGTCTGAAGGACACAAATATGCAAAGACTCATAACTTACAAGGGGTATGTTCCGAAACAGCGTTTGTAGCAGGACGTCAAGGGGCTGCCCCAGATGTGAAGGTCAGATACACGTGTATAAGCCAGACTTGCGCTCTTTGTCAAGCAATTACTTGCACTGCAGTTAGCACAGGAGACTGTGAGATAGAGATCAGAGCCTTCTGTGCTAGCTACCAGCATGAACACAAAGTTAGTGTCTCACAGACCTTCTGTTGAAATAACCACAGCAAAAACTGGGAGGTGAAGCTCAGCCTTTCCAATGGGCAGAACGAAGAGCTTTCCTGTCTGTCTGTCCAGGAGCAGTTACTGGGGCTAGTGGTGGTGAAGACTACAAGATCTTGGCAAGATCTCTTCCTTCCCACTTAAAATACCACCTCACAGGTTTAATGGAGCTGGCATATGGCCCACCACATTCTCCTCTGCTCACTGCCACCTTCACCAGTCTATCCCTGTACCCAGCCACTGGGGACACTGGAAGCCCATGGGGGCAGGGAGGTACACCAGTATCTCCCAGAAGGGATAGGTCAAGAGGAAGTCAAGTCAAGCTAGATGGCCTTTTACTGAATCCTCCCTCTTGGGGCCATAAATAGCTCTTTCCTCTGTGACCCTAGTCCTCCTGCAGTCCGTCCCCACCTCCACCCCCACCCTAGCACAGGCTGCTCCTTGCCCTCTGCAGATCATTGTCTCCCTGCTAATTGCCCTGTCTAGGAGGAACAGGTCAGCAGCTTCAGGTGAGAGCCAGAAAGAGCCGTTAATAAGTAAATGATAAAAAAAAAAAGTTACAGAATGAACTTGTTTCTTGCCAGGACTTGCCTTGCAATTTGGCAACCACAACTGTCCTGTGCAAAAGGGCTCAAGCTCTTTTTCTCCCCCTTGACCCAAAACTCTGACAGTAATATTAAGCTCGAACATGGGGCCCCAACTACAAAAATGTGCATGCGTGTGCATGTGTGCAGGTCTTGCCAGCTCACAGGCTGCCCTAATACCCACACTGTATGTCCATGTCTATGTCACTAAATAAAACAAAGCCTGGAAACAACGTGCCCCCAAATCATCAGTACTGTTTAATTAGCTACAGGCTCCCTGGCTGGGAAGTGGTTCAGTTTTTCTGGCAGTGCCTGGCCATGGCACGTGCCACCAACCAGCCCCACTAGACAGTACGGACAAAGCCTCCAGTGCCATGCCAGCATGCCTTGCACTCTTAGACACCTTGTTGTATGCCGCACCTCAGGGCCCCACCATGCTCTGGTGAGGATGTTTCCTGAGATGTAGTGGGCAGGTGTGGCCACTTTCCCCCTGATGGCCTCTCTCAGCATGAGCCTCATGCCGTGCAGGAGCCATGGTGCTGCAGAACCAGCAGTCACAGCCATCCGCTGCTGCCTTTAAGTGCTACAAAACAGACTGAGCTCACAGGAAATGTCCCGTCAAAACCAAGCACAACACAAAGAGAGACAAAGCATTGGGACTGCTCCCTAGCCAGCAGCCCCATCGCAGAGGAGACATTGCAGGAAGAAACCTTTGACATTAGGAGACCTCAGAGCAGACTCGTTCCCAGCCCCAGAACTGAGCATCAGCCAGAGGGCCCAGAAAGCACCACCCTGGGCTCTCTGTGCCATCTGGCTCATAGGAGATGCTGTGGCTCCTGCCCCTCCCTGGGGCATAGTCACTCCTGCTGCTGCCCCTTCCCAGGAGGAGGTGCTGCAGGGTGGTGGCCGGACTCCTCCGCTCCCCACCTTTGTAAGCCTAACCCTGTGGGGTCTCGTATTCCTTTGAAACCCGAGTTGTGTTGATGGATATATTTGCTGGGTGCCTCCCGTCTCTCCTGGGCTCGGGCTGCCCTGTCTGGAGGTTCTGTGAGGGAGAGGGGTCTGGAGTTTAAGAGCGTTATTGTTACCGGAGGAAGGAATTTTCGGTCCTATAAATCAGAGGCAGGCAGCAGTAGGGCCAGCATACTTGGGCTGTGTGAACAAACTTCATTTCCTGGGAGACTGGCCTTCAATCACCCTCTGTCATACTCCACTGATCAGAGGTGGACATGAGAGGAGTTCATTAAGGTGGAAGAAAAATAATATAATAGGTCCTCCCCATGCATGCACTATTCCCGACCCCTGGGGGTGGCAAGACACCCCTTCCTTGTGCTGAGATCCAAAACACACATGCACACACAGAGAGTCACTCACCCTGAATATGCTGGTATTCCTCTGCCTAAGCAAATTTCCTTCTAAAAATGGACACCTCGAACATAGCCTGAGGCTTTTTCTGGCTACTCTTCAGATGAACTCAGTTCCACTGTCTGTTGACTCGCTTTGTAATTCTTGGCTGCACTCTGCCGGAGAAGAATCAGGCCCAGCTCTTGGTGCAAAAGGAATCAACAATTTTCTGAGCACAGCAGAGAGCTCAAAGCTCTCCTTGTTGATTTCGTTTCCTGGCTTTCTGAATGGTTTGGTTTTTTTTTTTAGGGGGATAATCACTACTGTTTCTCTGTACCGTCCTTCAGCACTACTGATTTTGAAAATGGCTGGAATTAGGAAAAGGGGCAAGAATGACAAGTAGGCAAAAATTAAAACATTAAATACAGTGAATGAAAAGAAAATATTTTGAGTAAAGGATATGGAAAAAAATCCAAAGGGGACAATTGTTTACAAAGAGTTTTATGTTTCCAAGAACAAATTGTGAACTCACTTGCTATATGGAAACATAGAAAAGAGCTCTAAGGAGGCCCAAGAGACTGAGCTGGTGTCTGCCATGGGCTGGTGCAGTGGTCATACCAAGTGAAATAAATGCTTTTCAGACTTCTGAGCTCAGTTGGGCTGGTGCCATCCATTTGTATGCTTTGCACAGAAGGTATAAATGAAAGAAAGACATAATTGGTTGTTTGGACCACTTTAAAAACACTATTAGCAGTTCTTATATTTATAAGATACAAATACAGACCAGAGAGTTTGGGCCCACAGGACTCAGGCAACTGATACAAGACAAATTATGTTATTTTTGAGGTGCTGACTGAGTCCAGCTTGAGGCTGGTGGACAGCTGGAGCTCTCCTCCTCCTGCGTGGTAAACAGAGGCACCCATGGTTTAGTGAGCTCCTTGCACGCATTTTGAATCGATGCCTAGTTATGCTGCTGGACTCAGCTCCTGGATCTGTGATTCTGGCCAGGCAGACAAAAGAGCACAAGCACTGCCACCCTTGGATCCAGTGACTCTTTGTCTGTGATGTCTAGAAGCACCAAATCTACCCAGGAGGAAACAAGAGAAGGATTTTGCCTGAACTGATCCTGGGAACAGGAAACCTGGGAGCCTGGAGAGTGTACTGTGGAGCAGGAGCCTTTGCTGACAACCCTGACTTGACATGGCAGCACCTCACCTTCCTCACCTTTGCACCGTTCTGCTGTTGACTTTTGTGCACATCCCAGCAGTGGTGGCCATCTGCAGCAGAAGCATTCCTTCAGCCTCTGCTGGCAAGGGAAAGCCCAGAGACCCACATCTTCTGGGAGAAAAGCAGAAACTTGGTGAGCTTACATGGACTGAGGGATACACTGATTCAGTGCATCCTCTGTGAAGATCATACTAAGGAAATTCCTTTCCTTATGATCTCTTTTGAGAGCTATGGTCTCCAAGGAAGGCAGCAAGGTACATCCACAAGCAGGTGAGCTATCCTAAGGAGAAGCAGACTGGTGCTGGTTTGAGAAGCAGCTCTTATACTGGTGGGTATAAAATGAGTCATTTCTGCCTAATATCAAGAGGCTGAAACTGGATGGTGAGACAAACCAGAGTAGTATTTAATCATCCCAGAAAATGTTGGAGGATATTCTCAGAAGGTTTCTAGTAGGGACGCTTACTGCATAGAAAACATAGAACTGTCTGGTACCAACGTCTTCTCTAGAGCTAGATCAGGCATCAGTGGCACTTGATGAATAGTCAGTGAAGGATTTCGCAGGCCTCCCAGATGAAAGAGGTTGTTGGAAAACAGGACTATGGGGTGACTTTTCCATCCTGGCTGTTTATCACCAGACAGGCTGTTTGAGAATCTGCCTTTTTATTTATTGTGTGAAATCTTTCTGAACGGACTTTTTACACTAATATAGAAAAGGACAGCTGTGCTGTTGTTAATGGATATACATCTCTGTTGGCTTTGATGCTGTTTAGCATATCTGCATTAAAGAAAAGTTCATTGGGTTTATTGAGAAGTGCCAGAGAACAAGAATGAATTAACTCCAAGTTCTGCTGGACTGAAAAGCAAAGGGAATACAAAAATCGAGCTAAAAAGCTCTGGCCATCACTGCAGTAGAGGGGAGAGAGCAGCATGCAATACTGGTGATGCACTGGGGCACACTGGCTGGGGTGAAGGGCTATGGCTGGAGATATCCAAGGATGCTGTCAGAAGAAGCAAGTATATGATTGAGGTGTACCCTATACCCAAACACAGTTATATGCCCCAGCCCACTCCCACTACATCAGAGCTCTGTTTGGGTCATTAGTGCTTGTTTTAATTTATTTAGCCAATTTTATCGCTGGAAACACACGGTGATTTACAACCTTTCCTGAGTACACAGATTAATAAGCCTTCTCCTCACTTCCCCTAGAGACAATTAGCACGTAGCCATGATGGGAAATGACTATGAGGAACATGCAGGCAATATGCTGAGAGAGCTAGAAATGAGGCTGAATTCTGCCTACAGACAAGGTCACCTGAAAGCCACCAGCCATGCTCAAATCCTCACCTGGAGAGAAAAGCCACCCCTACTGCTGGGCAGAACGCACAACAAAATGGACTGAACAGCTCTAGGGGCACATCTGGCTGTAGGGCAGAGAGTTTGAATGCAGAGTCCTCTGGGGAGCTGGCATCTACTGACCAGAAAGAGATGGAGACCCCAGCCTCCTGCCTGTTATGCCATTGACTTTGCGTGTGCCCTCGAAGCCCCCTCTGCCTGCTTAGACTGCTCCTGCTCTTGGACAGAAAACCGGCTTCTTACTGTGTTTGATTTGGGAGTTGATTGTGCTTTGGGCAGAGGCTAGCCTAGACACCTCCCAGGGTATCTTCCAACCAGAACTGTTCTGTGACTCTGAGGCACTCTGCTCTTAACACAACAGGAACCCAAGCTGTAACTCAGTCCAAGGAAGAGCAACTGTCCTTAAGGCTACAGACTTGACTGCCAGCTTCAGAAGGCTTCACCATTAGAGACAAAACAACCAACGAGAGATTGGGAAAAAAAAAATCTGGTTAATTTCCTCTTTTTATTGCAGGTTTGTCTGTTGTTTTCTTTTCCCAAGCTGTCACTGTTTTCCCCTTCCCTTCTTTTGTTTCATGGCAGTGGCTTCTGCCCTGCCCTGAGCCCTGGGTCTTGGCCAAGCAAGGACAACCTCTTTGTTGTGAGCTCATCCAGTGCCATGGGCACCAGACCGCCCTGCAGGGATTGTAGGTCCTGCCAGCATACAAACATGCAGACGGACAAACCAAGCACACAGTATGGGGGGTAAATCCCTGAACATGGAGATGTGGACAAGGAAGAGGAGGGATGAAGGGGCTTTCTGAAGGCCATCAAATCAAAACCCTGCTTTAGTGTACTTCCCGGAAACGGCAGAGATTACTCTCTGCCCGTGATACTTGGTCCACCGTCCCTCTCACACTTCCAGGCAACTCCCTCCCTGCAGACACTCTTAAAGACTTGGATTTTAAAACAAGCACCAAGTATTCAAACTCACTCTTTCAAAATCTAAGAGAAGAGAGATGGCAAGAATGTGCTGGCAATTTTCACACATTTCCACCTGTTTTCTTTTTTAGCTTATTCAAACTTTTTTTCCCTCTAGTTCTGAGAAGTGAAAAATACTTTTGTTCTTCAAAACACAAAAAGATTCGGATTTTGAGAGAGAAAATGTGAGAAAATTTTATCAAAAATGTTAGCAAACTTGTGGTCCTTTTTATCTCCACAGGTATTTTTAAAATTATCCTTGCCAGATATGTTCTGATGAAGGTGAACATGGTAAACCCCACTTTACAAGCAGGAAAACCGAGTCACATCATAGACATGAATCCAAACATTGGGCTCGTGCCACTCTGGGGGATCTTCTTTTTTACTGCAGAGTCCCATAGTTAGCTACCCAGTGTGCTCTCATCTTATAAAGCTGGGGCTGTAAAGGTGCTGTTAATAACCTAACTCTTCTTCCACTCCTCTGCTGATCCACACTCACCGCCTTGCTAAAGGAGGCCCGTAGGAAGCTGAAAGACCCTTCAGTTGCCCTGAAGCACCATGTAGGTGGTGCAGAGCTTTGAACACAGGAGTCACCAGAGATGACAGAGGACCATGTCCATCACTGTCACTCAGCAAAGCCCTTGACTGCATTTGCCTGCTATCATGCTTTCCTCCTGAGCAGCTCGGTCTTGCTTCTCTCCTGAAACCCCATCTGTGAGCATCTCAGACTAAAATCAAAAGCCCTAAGGGAAGTCTGGGTGTGACTCCTGTGACAGCCCAGCAACTCCTTGGGGTTTGCTGGTCTCCTTGTGCTTTCCTGTGCCCCAGGGAACCTAGTCATTGCCCATCAGCTCTGTGTGTGCCCACTGCCTTCCTGGCAGCTGCAGTTCACAGGTCTTGTGAGGCATATGCCCACAGCAATGGTATAGCCTCTTGAATAACACTGCTGTGATTTTGCTCTCCCGTTCAGGTTCCAGCAACTGCATTGTCCTGGCAGATTGTCCATGGCTCTCCGTGGAGCTCATTGCCATGGCAGGGCCCATATGGATATCTGTAAGGACAGTTTCTAGTGCTCACTTCAAGACATCATTGAGGAATCCAATTTCTCTTCGCTCAGGCAGAGCCTGTGCTCTCCTGGGAGCATCTTGTCTCAGCCAACAGCTTTTCCTTCTCATTGCTCAGGCCACCCAGTGTTGCTTCCACCCTTGGTCTCCACAGATCCCCCTCTCTCTTCCCAGAGCAGCAACGAGGTCTGAGGCGGCAGCAGGACTACAGCATGTTTCTCCAGTAGACAATGGGTTGGAGAGGCCCAGTGGAACGGCTTTTCGGGTGTAACCATACTGACTGTGTTGCCTTTCCCTCCTCTCTGAACCCAGCCCCGCTGATAGACATTAGCGGGTGGGAGGCTGGCTCACTCCAGAGAGCCTTTGACATAAAGGGAGTTTTCACCCCACCTCTCCATCAATCAAAACTTAAACTTATTTGTGCTTGTACGCTACTTCTTAAGTAGAGAAAATAAAAACTGGGTTTAGGAGAGTGCAAATATTTAACAATAAAAAAACACATTAATTTACCCTTTTTCATTTCTACAGAAGGAACCTTAATGGAGTCACATGACTCTTATTCTAAGTGATAAACCACAGGTCATAAAGCACCACTTTATCACTCTGCACAAGCAGTATAAATAACAGCTATTACCCAACCTCACTCCATCTGATAAGCTCAGAGATTTTCTAATATACATTTCTGATTTTTTAAATAATATTCATGATCATTTCCTCTTGAGCGTTATGAGTCTCTGGCTATGTGGCCCTTGAAACCAGGGCCTGCAAGCCCTTGTACCATCTTCCTGATTTATGGCCACATTGGTTGGGACTGACGCCCTAATGAAATCTGTGACACTGCATTAATGGGGCTGTTTGTTACCACTGGAGTTCAGCGGCTGGCTGTAGTCTCAGAGCTGTGCTCAGGAAAGCACACGCAGAGTCTATAAAACCCACCCAGTGGGCAGCAAACCTACCCTACCTGCACACACTGTAGCACCACCCCACACAGAAGCTGCCAGGTGACGTCTCCGAAACCCATTGAGGGTGCAGATAGCAGGTCATGGCTCTATGCCACAGCTGCACAAATGCAAGGAGTACGCGACAAACTCAGGGTCTTCCCCGGGACCACAGCTACACATACAGACACACATCTCTCAAGCGTGTAATTAATACCCAGCCCCCCTGTGTGCAGTCATTCAGTTGCACAAGCCACAGCAAACGTGCACCATCAGATTATCCACTAACAAGCACGCGTGTATGGAGTGTAACCGACACACATCCATTCTATGTGCAGGAGCTCTGCAGCCTCAACGTGGTGTGTGGGCAAAGATCGCCCCACGCCTCTCCCCTGTCCTTCCAAGGGCTGGTTTCCCTCTGCCTCCAGACCAAAGCAACAGGACAGCATGTAAAACCTGCCTGTGGTGCGTATGTGCTTCTGCAGCAATGTTTTCCAGTGTGATCTACTCCCGTCTGCTGAGACATCTAAGTAAATAGCCACCCAGTTCTCATCAAAACTAATGGCAGTTTGGAGGACGATTCATGTCCTCAGCTCAGAAAAACTGAGCCAGCATGTACGCAACAAAGATCTCATGTATCCACTGCACAATAAAACATATCTGCAAGACAGTTATTTTAATACCAATATGCCCTATATAGAGACACATTATCGTGAACTCAATCTTGAAGCTACCATGGTACGCAGAGAGAACTCCAGCTTTCTCTAAGCAGGGTGGGTTGGTACCTCTCCTTGGGCTAAGTAATCAAACACCCATAATATTTAACATACGTACATGCTTGAATATCTGAACCTATTGTAGACTGGTTGAAGCTGTTAGTCCCTTTTTTTGCAATCAATCACCATCAGCACACACCTTCTCTTGAATTTTATTTGTTCCTGTTTTGTCTTTGCTTCATTTTTCCTTTTTTTAAACAGTTGAGGAAAAAATGCAAAAATTCATGTTCATGCAATACAGACTCCTGTGCAACACAAAATAAAAATGCCAAAAGTGAATATTTAGCCTTAATTCTGCCCTGGGGTAAAACTCCGTCAGCTGCTATAACCCTATATTACCTATCAAATACTGCAACACAGTCGACACTTTCTTCCACCTTAGATACATACAAGGAAGAATCTTCATTCCTGTGTGCTTCATTTTACAACTTTTAATACAGGGCTATTCACTGAACCAAAAGTCTTTTTCAGAAACATTTTGGTGTGAAAAGTAGCAATACTAAGGAATATTTTGTTGTGCCTTTAAAATTCGGTGCCTTTTTTCAGGATTGCTTTCATAGTATTTTCAAGTGTCAAAATGGCTTACCAAGAAATCAGGGGTTTGACCAATTCACATCTACTGGAATTATTAAATAATTACAAATAATAATGCATTGAGCTTTAAAATGACAATTTTAAATCAGTAATATTGATATGGCTGAGTTTCATTTATCCTGGAAAGGAAACAGCTTTGACAAGACTATATTTTTTAATAAAATTAGTTTGGTATTTTTCTATCAGGTCTCTTTAATTCCAGCATCATAAAAACGTGGCATTTCTTTATTGATAGACTTTAGCTGGCTAATTCTCTTCTCTACAGCATATATATGTTAATGATTTTCTCAGCACTGACATACAATATGTTTAACCAGATGATTTTTCCTTTCACTCAGAGTTACTTCTCTGAGCAGTAATTTAGTGGGCAGTTCTCAAATGACAACTCTGAGAAATACACACACCACACCTTGTTAAGAGTGTATTTTAATGATGTCTTGCTTGACCATGTTTCTTTTTTGTAGAATTGTAAATATTTCCCACTCTTGTGATCTGTAGCTGGAGGGACACAAGACTGGAAGAAACCAACTATGTGATCAAGTCCAGTGCATTTGCAGTCACAGGGGACTTTGCAGCAGGTGTTTAATCCAAAAGAAACCACAATACCCCTCCCTATGCCACATACCACGGAGTTCCCAAAATCCTTAACCAAACCTACTTCTGCTCAAAAAACAAAAAAAAAAAAACCAAAACAGCTTCAAAAAAAGTAACAGCACATCACAGGAAAAGAGCAGAAAATACCTGGAGCCAGAGCATCACCCACTGCTGGGAGCTGCATGGGCAAGGGAGTGTGGTAAGTGAATAGTCACAGCTGATCTCAGCGCATTGCGAATGTAACTCTAGTCAGGCAGTAGATGTGCTCTCTTTAATGATATTACTGAACAGATTACATAAATGAGCAAGAATTTATGTACAAAATTTGCATGTGTTTGCAACTGATCTGAAACTTATAAATACGTTTCTGTATTTACACGCACAAGTAAATTAATATTGATTTCCAACCAGCAAGCACCACCAAAATGGCATTCAAGTGCATGTTTCCAGGTGCAAAGTATTTAGCTGGAGAGCAAAGCAAGTGAATTTGCAATGAGAACAGTGAAACTGTGGATGCAGTTCTGGAATGAATGATTTGCATTGTTTGCGTTGCAGCAGTGCTGGGAGGTTGCAGGCGCTGTGGGGCTCTCCTGTGCAAGGCACTGTACAAACATATTGCCAAAGAGCTTCTCCCCAGCACCCGCTAGTGAGACAAGCACCTCAGCACAGCAACACAAGTCTAATTCCCAAGTGGGTGCTCGTTCCCTGCCCAAAGAGCTTTACTATATTGGGTGCACAGCTCAACTAAATGGGTAGGCCATTAAAGATTTACAAGCCATTGACACTAAGCTAGCTCAGGGACATTGTGGCTACTGCAAGTGCCATGCCTGCTCCTGCATTACTTCATTTTCAAACACCTGCACTTCATTACCTCTCTGGATAGCTGCTGTCTGCACACACTCAGCCCCCCTGCTCACCCAGTATCACCCCACAAGCCCTAACATACCCTTCTCTCCCATTACCCACCTTCCTGAGCCTGTGTCCACTCCTTCCCTCACCTTCCTACATACCCTCTTACCTTTCCCAGAGCCAGGCTGCTACCCTGGGCACAGATGCTGGCGCCATTCCTCACTGTCCTCCTGGTGTGTCCCCAGTCCCAGAGCAAGCGATTTGGGACAGGGCTGAGAGGACAGGGGGAAGAGAAGCTGTTGTGGCTCTGTAAGTCAAGTCTAAACCCCTCTCCTCTTCACCAGAGAAGGCAATTACTTTACCAAGGCTTTGGTTTTTAACCAAGGTTTTACAATGACATCTCTCTGGATTTCCTTTCTTTCTTTTTTTTTTTTTTTTCCCCTCCTCTCCCTGAAACTCCTCCTGATGTTTGGTGCATTTTCCTCGGGTATGCTTTGTTGTTTTTGGGTTGTTTTGTTGTTACTGTTGCTTGCAGCCACTGGAGAGTTCCCCTTCCTCTGGTTAATGGCCCATTAACTAGCTCTCTCCATGCAGGGGTAGGGCCTGGGAATTGCTGAGTTCTGGAAAATCCTCACCAGCAAGGAACCTCTTGCCAGCAACAAAATCCTCTTTTCAGAGATGGCTCTGTGAAATGGGGCAGTGAGGGGGGACAGTGCCTGGGCAGGAGGGCTGGGGACAGAGCCCACAGGAGTGTGGGGCACGGGCGGGAGGGAGCCTGTGTCATTGCTCTTGAAAAAAGGCGCTGGCTGTGTGGAAGAGAGAGGAGAGGAGACAGGAGCCGGATTGTTAAAGGATTCAATGAGCTGTGCCAAATGTATTCGAAAGGTGCTTAAGACAGCCAAAGCTCCTCACCAAACACACACCGCTGTGAAACAGCACAGCGTGTGCCCACCGGCTGCAGAGAGGCAGCCCAGCTCCCCCCGCCCCACGCTCATCACACCCCCAAGAAACAAACTGCATCCCCTTGGCCCGTGCCCCACACCAGCATGGCAAGGCCAAGGTGACAATGCTCCCACCCAGGCACACACACACCTGGACCTCTGTCCATCCCAAACCATCCCTGGTATGTGCAGGTGTGTGTGTCCCCCCCAGGCACCCCACACTAGGGACAGAGCTGCCCAGCTCAGGCCCTTCCCCTCCCTCCCATCTCCTTCCTCCCAGCTGCACCTTTCCAGGTAGAAAATGATCTGCGGCTTTATTGAAGCAAATCCCATGGCTAGGCCAGAGACCAGATGCAGGATTTTCCATAGACCTAAAAAAGGGAAGACAAAGCAAGTCTTGGGATCAGCAAGACTAGCGAAACCTGGTTTCTGATGGCTTTGTGTCCTGATTCCTTAGCCCTTCCTCCATCACCACTGCAATAACCACAGTGGACAACTTTCTCTCCAGTGCCTCCTGTTGTCCCAGAAGGACCCTCAGCTTATGTGCTGTCACTGGCTCCAAGCCATGTGCTGTTTGGCCACTGGGCATGGAGGTGGGCATGGAGGAGGTGTTGGCTGGCCAGCAGAGAAGACAAGCAGGTCCATTGTTTGCACTAATGTGAACCTCTTTTCTTTACCCCATCATTAATTTTGCCACATTTCGTAGACACAGAATAGTTAGGTGGGCTCTGTCCCTGTGTCAAGTGTGGTTGACATTGACAGATTAAACATTATTGTGGTGAGGAAGAGGACAAACGACAGACAATACAATTGCTTAGGCTGGGTTACCTGAGCTTAAGCTTACAAAAAGGTGATGGTTTCAGTTTCATAAGTGTCAAAATGTATCCTCATCTGCAACTGCAGAACACAGCACAGCTCAGGCTCATGACCATAAGCCATCAGCTCACCACAGTTTAATCAAGTAGCTCCCATCAGCTAAGCTACAGAAAGAATTTTTCTTGGGGTCTTGTGACCCAGCTCCACTGCAAAGATGAATTGTCTTCACCCATGAGGGCTGAGCCCCTCTAGGCCTTCTGAAATACCATGGGGCAATCAAAAACAAACCCACACCCAGAGTCCCTCACCATGGCTCAGCACACAGGTTTACCAGGTGAGGCCACCCAGGCTATGTGGAAAACAGCAGTGTCAGCGTACCTCCTGCCGGTTTCCACGCTCTGCCGACCCATCCCAAACACATGGAACTACCATCACTATTTCTGGTACCACACAGATGCCTACCTGTAGCACCTCCTAGTGTAGGAAATATTTACTCTCTCAACTCTCTCAACACTGCTGTGATAGTCTGGTACTATGCCCTCTGGGCCAGGACTGGGAAAAGGAGAGGGACCAGGGCTGAGCTAGGTCCTAAGGCCATGTAGGAAGTCTGCATCAGAAAAGAGGAGTGAAGCCCTAACCTGGGTCTCCTTATCTTCTGGAGTAATCCTAAGACTGCCTGCACGCACCAGAGTACATGTGTGTGACACACCACAGTGGTGCTGGCTCTTGTGCTGAGAGGTACATGGCTGTGCTCATCTGGAGCACAGGAAAGTGGGATGCCTGGTGCTGCTTTTACAAGGGATGGTGATATCAAAACTGTAGCCCCTCTTCATCTGAGAGTGGCTGCCACCAGCCAGTACATACACCCACAGACGCACACCCAGCACCCCCTAAGGTAGTTCACATACAGCACGAGGGGTACATGGTGCTGCACGGAAGACACCCCCACAGCAGAACCTGGTGCTACGCACACGTGCCAGTTAGAGCCCCACGTGGGCACCTGCTCAGAGCACGCTGTGGCCGTACACAGCTATTGCAGCATGCCCATGCCAAGCAAGGTCCACAGCCACAGCAGAGATATGCAGAACTTGATGCCACATGTGCAGTGACCCCGTGGTAACACTTACCACCACTTGCTGCACCAGGGCCACCTACCACTGTCGCCATGGTCCCAGCATAGCCAGCCACCTCACTAAGGGGCGTTTTTGGGCTGTATGGTGCTAGCTCACGTACAGATTAGCACAACTGATAAAAGCAACAGTTTCTTACCTTGCTTTTTTTCATACATCGCAAAGTTCATCACAAATGAAGGAATCATGATTACCACCATTTTAAAGGCAGGGAAACTGAGGCACTGCCTGATAGATGACCCAGTGTCTCCCAACAGACTGGTGGCAGGGATCACAGAGACACTGAAGTTCACTAAATTTCAGTCCGGTACACAGGGACCAGATTATCATGTGGACAGTACTCACAGTGTGATGCCCACACTGGTCTCGGTGGCAGCTTGTGTAAGACCAGCTTTAGACCCAGGGTGGTCTAGGACTTGAGGGTGGCAGGGCAGGAAGGAGCCATTCCCTGATAAGCTATTGCCTCAGAGAAAGCCCTGAAAAAAAGTTCAGCTCAAGATCCTGGTGAAAAGGATGCCTTGCAGGGCCACCCGCACCGTGCTCTAGTCACTCCCAAGCAGTGAATTCGTCTGGCTGCAGTTCTGGGGAAAGTGAAAAAAATACTTATGTGGAGACAGAAACTAGCTCCACCAACCGCTCACGCTGTTTGACATTAAAAAGTGCTGACAGCAGAGAGGGAGGAAAGGAATGGACGAAGGGCCACTTTCATCTCATGACAGTCTCCTGCCAGCCCCAGCCACTGCGTCTCCCTCTCGCCCCCCCTCCTGGCCCCTTGCCTTCCTAGGCATTTTATTAAATAGGGTCACAGCCCGCATTAGAGTCCCTCCCACAGCCCTGGCAAAATGAAAACACTCGCCCGTCCCCATGACCCCCACCCTCCCAGATCTCTGGCTCCTTTGCTGTTTCCCCCCACTCCAGAACTGAGATCTCCACCCCACTGCAACCTTGAAGTTTCATAGCCAAACATCAAGGCAAAGGGCTCCAGGGAGGGGGAAGGTCTCCCCCATTTTTTTCCCTCTTACATTAATTATCTCATTTAGTTGAAAGAAAAGTCCAAAAATGGAGCTTTCCCTTGGCAATTTATGATGCTGGAGTAGTAATTTATGGCTCGATACAACTTTATTTTGCTCCTTTACACACACAGATACACACACACACACACACACATACACTTAAGGAGACGCTAACTTGAATTTATCACACTAAGTACCTGCCTGCTAAAAATAAAGGACTGAAGATAATTTACAAGGCAGGATGGGGAGGGGTTCAAATGTGGGGGGAAACATTTAGAAGAGTTAATGTTTGAAAGTTGGTCTTTGAAGGCAGGAGGCTCGTCTGGATAGCAAGAGAAAACCTAACTAATTAAAACTGATGTATCAGTTTCAGAAGAAGAATGTGCTGGTAATGAAACTGTGCATGGGCAAAAACAACAGGCAGCCAGGTTAGCCATGACAGCGTCTGGAGAGAAGGTCCCAATTTCAGCATGAGACCAACAGGGTCTGAGATCTAATTCACCGGGGCAGTAGCCAAAACCTCCTGTCAAAGTGGCTGGTTTGATGCAAGACACACAACTTGGGTGCGGAAGCAAATGTGGGTCATCAGTAGGGTTTGAATCATGGCCATGGCATGCCAGCAATGTGACCCGCTGCTGCTCCGGCTGGAGGAGGAGGGAGGGGACCTTATGCCGCAGATGTGCGGCTAGTCATTTCAGTAGCAACCAAGCACTGTGGATGGCCAAAGGAGAGGACTTGCCTGCCCCAAAATGCCGACCAACAGGACAGGCAACAAAAGGGAGAGAGCAGAGGGCTCAGAGAAGGGTAAGTGACTGGTCCAAGGCCACCCTGCAAGCCAGCTGCAGAGCCAGTAATGGCCAGCATTCACACCTCCCCCAGCCAGCTCCGGGAGCCTCCTTGTGTCGTGCTCGGGGAGGGTCATGAAACCCAAATCGTGACTTGGAGGGGATCCCACACATTATCCCAGTCCACCAGGGAGACTATCAGCAGAAACAGTTCATCCCAGGCCTGCCATGAGACGAGCGACCGCACGACACATGGGCAAGCCAGTGGCTCTGCGTGGCATGGCTGGGGCACTGGCATCAAGGCTTTCACTGGGCATCTCAATTCACATGGAAGAGGGTTTGAGGCACACCTGTCTTGATGATGCCTGCATATGTGAATTGATGGGTGCCCACCTACGAATGAAGGCTCACCTTTCCCATATCCTGCTGAGACCTCCCATGTTGCCACACTCGTGTCTTTCCAGGCTGTACCACCTCCAGGGAAAATGGGAAGGGGAGATCAAATGGAAACATCCTGGGTTCATCTCTGCATTTTCCAGTGTACCTTTCTGAAGTGTCCTCCTCCCACCTGGGGATGCCTGTGGGGGCTCCCATAGTGCCTTCACCAGCCAGCCCTCTTCTCCAAATCTCTGTGACTGATGCCCAGGGGAGAGGTCCCTCCACACACTATTCAGGAAGATGAAGGCAGTGAAGTCTGAGCAATTAAGTATGCCGAGATGAGAAACATGTGCAAAGCATCTCAACTGCTGGTTGCTTTTCTTCTGCACACATCAACTTCCCTAACTTCACAAGGCATGTCTATCTTCCAGCCAGGAATCTGAGCCATAGGACTCATCCAGTGACTTGGACCTGGGTCACATAGCAAGCAAATGCCATGAAATCTGTCAGCCAAGTGCCAGGTGAGCCCCCTGCAGCCAGACAATTCTTCCACTCTGAGGGACCCGCACTTGGTTTGGTTGGGCACTGACTTTAACCCCTATGCCACTGCCTTTGTACAGGACCATGTACATGGTTTCCTCTGTATCGCAGAATTCTATTGCCCTTACAACCCCCAAATCCTTAAAACCATTAGGATGGGAGGTAAGTATGAGTATGGAGGGAAGCAAGAAATGACCTTTTGTTTAAAAAAAAACAAAACCAAAAGGAATCATAACAGTGATTTGAGAAATGCTCATTACCCAAAGGCAGATTCTTTCCAAAATGTGCCTTGCTGAAAGCTGTGGTCAAGCTGCGAGTGTCCATTTAAAGCGCTGAGGCTCTGCATCGGGCAGAAGCACACCAGACAATAGCCCCTGCTTGTCAATCCACTCAGCAAATTTCTAGAGCCAACCAACAAAAGCCCCAGAAGGTGATTTGTATGTAAACACAGAACACTCGCTCTCTTTGGTAGGGAAGGTATTCTTTTTCTTACTGCTTTCTCTGTAGACATCAGCTTGTTCAGAAATCTTACAGCAACCCACAGCCGTGGCATTAAACAGGTGAGGAGAATAAGGGGTTTTTCTTATTGATTTGGGGATGGTTTCATTTGTAAGCAAAAGGGCAGCTGTCAATAGACTGCATGATCTAAGACACCAATCCAGAGAAATCTTAAGCACGTGAGCACTCGGGAGCAAGCACGGGATTCAGGGCTGTTGAATCGGGGCCAGCAGCTTAAACTAGGCTTTATTTCATGTTGCATCATAACTCTATTGTGCAAATGAGAGGGAAGTATTATTAAATGGGAGGATGGAGGGGGAAGAAGAAGAAAACATGTCTATTTCTTGTCCAATAATGTTAGGAATATATTTATAAAAACGAAACAAGACTAATCTTCATTCCTCTGGGCTTCTCAGGGAGCTCTGTCTACGTTGTCTGTTTTGTTTAGATTGCGCACTCTTCACAACCGAGATTATCTGTGTTTTGTGTCTTGTAAAGCACTGGGCATTTTTATATAATAGTAATAAACTATAAAAATACACAAATAAAAGGATCAGAGCAAGCAAGTGATGTTGCAGAATTGTTTCTACCTGAAAAGAGCAGCAAAAATCCAGTTAAAAATAGCTATGTTTACTTTGATAATAAAATGTATGTATGCATGTGTGTGACAGAGAGAGATTGTGCATGCACATGCATATATGTGTGTATGCGCGCGCGCATACAGTAGGGAAAAAGTCGAGGAGGGAACAAGTCCATCAAATCTGTAAGTATGTGGCACCTCAGCATCATGCAAAGTACCCTGGGTGCAATCAAAGCCTTCTGATGCTCCGAGGGGCTCAGTGGAAGTGCGCAGGATATTAAGAGTGACAACCCATCAGGACTGCAATATCAGACCAGTAGGGAAGGAAAACTGAAGCAGGGTGTCAGCTCGAATCGTCGTTACCACTGTTCAGGAAACGGCATTGAGCAATGCAAAGTAGTGGCAGGAAGAAAGGAGGTTGGGACATCTGGGAATAATCCCCCATCCCCCGGGCATGCTGCACCCATTCAGGACCTGGAGCCGAGCGACCTCTGCATCGCTCCCACTCCTGCTTTTGAAATCTTGAACATGGGGGTGACCATTTGCCCCTGCTCGCTGGTGTTTGGGGCTGAGGAACACAGGGGGGCAGATGTAGCCCCGTGCCTGGGGAAGGCCAGGAGGAACTGTGCGGTGTTGTGGGAGTGTGCAGTGCTGGGCAACACCAGGGGTGGAGGGGAGGAAGGGAGGGTGGGGAGGGGAAGGCCTATAATCCCCTTGGTAAATCCATGCCTGAACTATAAAAGGATAATCCATGTGCAACCCTGGCCCCACTTATAGGATTTAGCTCTTAGTGTGGAATACTAATATTTGGCTGTTTGTTTACCCCTGTGAACTAATTTGGCAGATTCTTATGATTCTCACAGGGAGAATTTATTTCGATTTTGATATTACTCAAAGCCTTGGGTCCTGGAGTCATAGGATTATATGCAAAGCTCTGAGCAGACTTTTTTAATCCTTTTTCTTAAGAAATAACTATTTGTTGTGGATGCCGCAAAAAGCTTGAAAGCTGGCCTGCTGTTCCACAACACAATGGCATCAGAAAAGAAGCCACTTGCTAATTCCTTTTTTTTTTTTAACATGGTGATTTTTAAGCCAGTTTTGCAAATGTGAAAGGTGAATGGGGATCAAGCCCATGATTTCTGAAGAGTCGGCACAGTCAAACCAGGCTCTGCTCGTACATTCACACTGGCTTGGTGAGCTTCAGTGCCCGGTTGCCTGCTCCTAACCCAGTGGCACTGCCTCGGGAGAGCAGCGTTGCAGGCAGAAATCAGATCCTTCCAGATAAAATAATACACGAACTTTGGGGAAGAAGGGGGCATGGGAAGAAAAAAGGGCACGTGTTAGGATCAGGAATTCAGCATTCAGTTAAAAAGTAACTTTCTAACCGTGGACAATGCAGAGAATGGCTTGAAAATGTCACACACGGAACCCCTTAAAACAGAAAGCCAGTACAAGAATTCCAGCTATGTTATTTTAATAATGTTGCTAGTTTGAGGGCTCGCTCTTTGATTTTTGAACAGTTAAAGTTGTTAACACTAGGGAAGAGGTGTCGTTTTTTTAAACGCAAAAAGCAGCTTTCGTTGCAAAGTATAAAGAAATGGAAGGAAAATGACAATTCTCTCTAAATGTATTTGTGATTGTTCTTCTCCCAGCATCCTGAAAGAAATTAAAGGTTGCAAATATAATCACAATTAGGAGCAGGGCAAGTCAGGATATTTCCTAAAGGTTTGACTCTCAATTTAGGAAAATACTTAATTTTAATTCTGCGCCCAAGACCATTTCTTCTGAGAAGATTTAAGCACATGTCTAAAGTGGAATAACTGCAGAAGGGCTTCACCGAATCAGGGCCTTGAGGAGAAAGCTGGCAGTAAGATAACAAAATTTATCATGATAAAAAAATTCTCTCCCTTAGTAAAAATGGAGACAATTCCTAAAAAAACCCCAAACCTTCATAAATCAGGCAAACAAGACAGGCAGATGAGAATCACATGAGACAGTGGAAATGAGGCAAAAAGAATTTAAATTATTCACACATTTTGAAACTTCACAGGACTGAGGAGACAAGGTGAAATCTTTGTGAAAAAATCAAGGACAGAAGCAAAATTTGTGATTAGCAGTTTAAACTGGAAACACTAGGTACAGATCTTCAGAGTCCAACAGCAGAAAGTTTTCAGAGGACGCGTGTGCATCAATGGTACCTGCTTTATTTTCCTCCTCTTCAGATGCTGCTGTGACTGGCTCTCTCACACGACTTCAGCTTCTCGGGCTGCCTCATTCCCAGAGCCAACCGGAGAACAAACTCCCATCGGGGCCCATTCGCTCGCCGCCTCAGCCGAGCTCCGCAACGGAGCAGCACAGCGGAGCGAGAGGGGATGCTCGGGCACTCCGCAACCCATCCTGTAATTCCCACCAGTACCGTGAAAAATCTATGTGTGCTTAAATACACAGATCTGTTGTCATTTTTATCCCTCACTCAAATGCTGACAGCCAGTTGCATCTCTGGTAATAGCTGTTAATAATTAATCTGAAATCATACACAGATTGGGAAAATATCTTTTAGGTGAGTGATATTTTCCCAAATTTGTTCCAAAGACAATGGGAAGGGAAACAACAATGTATCTGTACAGACAAAGAGGAGGGAGGGTTTGGCTGTCTGATTTTCCAGGGGTTTGGAATTATTTCTGTTTCCTCCTCTCTCCATCTCTGCTTGTTTTCCAATGACAGGATTGAAGAGCCCCAAACATTACCCAAAACTGGGGGGCAAACGTACTACACCAAGGATTTGAAGGGAGCCGTTTGTTTAGTTTATTAAAAAGATCAAGAGGTGACTTGCTTCCCACATATAAATTTCTTCCTAGGGAAGAAATATCAGGTACTAAAAACCTCTTTAATCTGCCAGAGAAGGCCGTAACAAGAGCCAATGGATAAATGCTGAAGCTAGACAAGTCCCATTTAAAAATAAAGTACTGGACCTTTTCTATTTTGCTTTACTTTGGCTGAGGAAGTCAGGGTGATTAAACATTAGAGCAGGCTGTTATGGGAAGCACCAGAGTCTCCCTTTCTCGACATTTTCGGCTCAGGACTTGTATTCTTTCGGGAAGAAAGTTATTGTATTCAATAAAGGGATAACAGGGGGACAATCTCTGGACAGTGCTATGCAGGCAATCCAATAAAATCATCGGAAAGTGTTTTGTGAGCATAAACTGAATAAACAACTTTGTGTCCCTCAGCTTATTTTCAACAGAAGGCTTATTTTAAAAAAATCAGGAAAGTGAGAATAAAAATCCTTGGGAACTGAACAATCATTCTTATTTCAGGGGAAAAAAAAGAAAGGTGAAAATTTTGTAGCAGCAAGGAGGGTTCTGAAGCAGAAACGATGACAGGATCGGGGACAGAGCGAGGCAGCGGGCTCGCTGCCGGTCGGGGCTGGCGGGGCTCTCCCCCAGCGCCGCAGGCCTTTGGGGAAGGAGCTGCTCAGGCTCCATGGAGAATCCTGCCTTGCTGATTTCCAGCTGAGCAGCTTTCTGCACTCAATGGCCGTCCCTGCTGCTTTCATGCAGGGATGTACTCTAGCTCAGAAGAGAGCGGTTCTGTTTAGATAGCCCCCAATTCTAGCTTTACCTCATCCCTTCCAGCAGAGTCACTGTAATTAAGATTTGTTAAGGTTTGGAAGAAATCTCATTAATCAGATAAGATCTGAACTTTATTTTCTTTTTAAAGACCCAATTTGATCTCTCTTGCTTGTGATAATTGCTCTCCTCTTCTGACATGGAAATTCATTTTCCAGGCACATAAAACACAATACATTTCCATTGTCAACAGCAGCAACCCCAGGAGAGTTAAAAATATTCCTCCAAAGGCTAAAAAGAGTGTTGGGAACAAATCCAGACACAGGCAAGGAGAGGGAACACGAGAAGGTGCTGTCAGAGAGAGGGGGGAGGGAGAAAGGGATTTGTACAGTCCCAAAAAGGGGCAGGGGAAGGGAGAGCAGCAGGACCCCCACTGCTACCCTCGGTACATAGGGCTGAGCTGGCAGGTCCTACTGAGGGACCCTGTGCAGAGAGGAGAAAAGTTGTTGCCATTCCTGGTCCCTGACTTGGGGGAAAAAAGCATCCTTCTCCCGAGTTTATCAGAAACCAGTACTTCAAAGAGCGATCAGAAAAGCTCCTGGACAGCTGACATTTCACATGAGGCAGTACCAGGATAAATGACACAGTGTGAAATATACTCCATCACATCAAATCCTATCCATCAGCAGGATTCCTGGTTTCTAAATGTCAGGTGTGGAACGGGAACTCCTCAGGAACATCTGAATCGGAGGCAGCTCCGTTCCCCGCCACCCACTCCCCAGCTCCAGTCAAACCCCAGCATGCCTCGGCGGACTCTGCCTCCCCGTCTGACCCACCAGCACAGCACCATGCCGAGCCCAGGCAGCCAAGCGTGGGTGCCGGCCTGGGAGATGTGCACGGATAAGGCACATAGCCCCAGGACGGGGCTGGGTGTCGATGTAGCATGTCTTGCCCCAGGGACTGCAGTCCCCAGGAGGGACAGTACAGGGGCATGTGGCATCCCCCTGCCCATCCTTCAACCTCAGCCCGTCATGTCAGCCCAGTGAGTGGGCACCAAGCCAGGCGTGGGGCTCACCATCTTCCCTCTGCCCAGGGCTCTGTGCCCTGCCACCCCGCTGGCACACTGGTCCCCCCAGCCCATGTCCTGCTCTTTACACCACCATGTCCCTGATTTCAACCTGGACCAGGAGACCCCAAGCCCCAGCTGCACCAAGACGCCAGTGGCTACAAGCAGCCTCCACTGTCCTGAACTGCCACAGGGAGAATAAAGCTGAGCTGCAGTTTCCCAGCGCTTCCAGGGGGCCACACGATCATGCGGCAGCAGCAGTCTCTGTCACAGCTCAGCCCAGCCACCTTCTGGAGATGCTGAAACTTCAGGGGAGCAGAGAGAGAGATGGAAACCACTACTGGGCGTTTGTGGCCTCCCAGAAATGGGCTCTTTGGGGTGGCTGGACAGCAAGGCTGGCTGTGAGTGACCAGGGTGGACAAAGCTGGGAGAGTTTTGGCCCACGGGCCACGGGGAGGCAGAGATCAGGTACGGCTGGTGCACGCAGAGATGCTAATAGAGACCTAGGGCGAACGTCCCGGCCCTGCCTGCCTCTCTCCCTCTCTTTGCAGAGAGAATCTGCAAACATATTAATCTCATCTCACACACAAACCCTCTGTCCTGATCCCAGAATCCATATATTAGGAGATTTACATAAATTACCAGCTATCAATAGGGCACATGAGGTGCAGGGGCTGAAAGCCAGCACCCTTGCCAAGAAAACAGTACAAGAGGATTGGAAAGGAGGGGCGGGGAGGGGGCTGCAGAGAGGGGCTGGGAGCACAGCTCTGGCAAGCGGACGTTTGAGATGGCAGTGGCTGGCTGTGGCTTCTGGGTCTCTGAGTCACTCACTGCAGCCGCCGTACCCTGCTTTGTGGCAGCAAAGGCCTCCTCCTCTGCACACTTTGTGCTGTGGCAGCTTCCCTCCACATCTCCCCCATGAAGGAAGGGCGAGCAGCCCTCCCTGCCCTCCACAATTCACCCCAGTGGGTGCCGTGGTGGGTGCTGGGAGAAGAGGATGGGAATGAGCTCTTCACAATGCTTTCTTTGAGGCTTTGCATTTCCAGTCTAGGTCAGAGCTCACCTTAGTCTCTGGCATCCCCAAGCCTCAGGAGCTCTGGGGAATCAGAGCTGTGTGGCTCTACTAGGGAGTTCGACAGATCCTTGACTCCCTCTGTTTCTCCCCAAGGGGCTTTGCCTCTGCTGGGAGAGCAGGAAGGTGCCAGCTCAGCCACCGACCATACCACCTGGCTGGAGACAGGGTGCTCCCCACCTTAGGTGCACTGAAAAGGGCATTCAAGCCTCTCTGAGCCACGAGAAACACAGGTGATGTTTGGTGAGGGTTGTGAGCCTGGCATGCAGATACAGAGAAAACTGCCAAAACAGACACCTCCCCCCCACCCCTGTGTATTTCCCAGGACAGACCTGATCTGTGAGGGGGCTGATGGCTGAGCATAACAGACCCAGAAGCGCTCCAACAAGCACCGGGGTGAGGTCACATCAGTGTGGTGCTAGTTTGCCAGCTCCATCCTCTTGGCACCAGGGCCTGTGGCACAGCCCCATTCCTACCACCCTAAGTCTCAGACGTGCAAAATAGACCCTGGGCAAGCATGGGGTGAGCCCAGGTCCCAAGAGGGGACACAGGTGGGTCCTTCCCGAGGCAGGCAATGTGCCTGACCTCTCCCGCAGCATCTTCTGAGCCTCCCAGGCAGCAGCCCTAGAACCCCCTCCAGCATGTGAAGATCCCCGAGTCGGGGTCCCTTTTGTCACCAACCCGCGGTCACCTCGGCGGAGAGCCCGCTTCTCCCGCAGTGTTTTGCTGCCCTCGTGGGTCCAGCGGGTACATTGCAGCCCCCCGCACCGGCTCAGGCAGCATCCGCGCCCGCACCCTTCCCTGCGGAGAGCCGAGGCACAGGCTGTTCCTTCTGCTGCCGGGAGGAAGGGCAAGGGGAAAAAGGCAGGCAGCTCCCTGGTTTGGGTCTGGACCAGAGGAAGGGGGGCAGGGAGTACTAAGAGGGGCCCCAGGGAAGACATTGAGCAGGTCTCTGTCCCAAGCCTGCAGGTGGTGGAAAAGAAGGTGAAAACAAGAACCCCCTTGCACTGGAGAGAGTGCTAACAGGAGCTAGAGCATCACCTCCACTTTGGAAGGGGCATCACAGGTCATCTGTCCTTCCTCCTTTCCTCTGGACAGGCAGACATCACAGCTGAGCCCAATGTGTCCATGGGCTGCTGGAGCTGTTCAGTAGACAGCTGGGAGTACAGCAAGGTCCTGGAAGCTTCTTCCAAGCTTGGAGTACACCCCAGTATTATTTCTAGTGCTGGGAAAGATAGAAAAGCAGCCCGTGGTGCAAAGAAACAAAGCAATGTGAGCCATGGAAAACAGGCCAGGACTTGATTTACCTGCTAGAGAAGCACATTAAACAGGGGACAATTTTTGTTTGTTTTGGAGGGGGGGGGTGTACACTAAGGGAAACGCAAGTAGCCAACATCAGCTGTCACACACACAAAATCTTTCAGCAGTGTGACTAGAGCACACACAGACTTCAGCAGGGTTGTGTTGGTATAGGACAGCATATGTGGCACAATGAAAATATGACTTGCATCATATGCTTGTAATTGTACAGCACCTAGCACAGCAGTCAGCATCCATCCTGCAACACCAACATCCAGGTGTATGTAGGTACCTGTTCTCATGTACATCCCTAGCACCTATATGTATGGTCTAGAAGAGGCAAGCCCAATCCAGGTCTAGCATCTGTGTTCCAAAGCTGAGGCTGAAACTGGATTCAAGGTCATGCCTGGTGCCTCTGACACATCAGGACTCTGTGCCAGGGGAGAGGATTTTCACGGGAAAGCTGCTCCTATGAGACCTCAGTTCAGAATTAGTCTTTTGACCCTCCTGATAGTTCAGCTTGAAACCCCTGCAGTGGCTTGGGCACCTCTGCAGGCTCGGGGCATCCCCCCTGCAGGGCTCCCAGCAGCCGCCGCCGCCCGTGGGCAGCCCCGTCCCCCGTGGGCAGCCCCGTCGCCCCGCGGAGCTCCGCACGGACCGCGGGCTCCACGCTGTGGCCAGAGCGCAGCAGCACACGGCAGCTCCGGGACGGGACGGGGACTGCCAGCCCCCTCCCCGGCGGATCACCCCCGGCTGTGCCCACACGTACACCGCCACTGCACACACCCTACAGCTGCAGGTCCCCCACCGCTTCTCTTGCCGTCTGTCTTACAAGGAAAGGTGGTGGATTTGTCTCTGTGCCTTCCTCTCAGGAGGGTTTTTTCATTGTTCTACCCCTCCGCTTACCGCAGACACCTCAATCTTCATTAACACTGGTGTCCCCAAACCTGATCACAGCCCAGACACTTCAAAACTCAACCCCTTTGGGTCTGAGATGTCCTCTCCTGGACCCACAGAATGGCTCCCCATTTGCTCATTCACTCTCCCATTATTTGGCTGCCTTTAAACGAAAAACGATGCCATGCTCTGAGCTACAAGACCCTGGGGCTTTCTTATCCCACCAGTCACCACCTTTCATTGTAACCCTCACGCAGGGCTGTGCTGTGGGAATTCACCCACCCATGCCTGTTCTTTTGCTGTCCCTGTGTGCATGGGCGCTTGCAGACACAGGCAGAATCAGGTAGGTAAGTTTGTGCCTGGAAACTGCTGGGCAGTGACTGACTGGTTGTGCACAGGGTGCAAGACCAGTATCTGATGGTCCCTTCCCAGGGCAATATCTAATAAACCAGCAACAACAGCCCAGCCTCTTGGATGCAGGAGGCAATACTGGCATCAGCAGGCACTAGCAGCAGCTCTGCCCTGCCTAGGAAGGACCAAGAGGGTCTGACAGCTGTACAGCAACTGCCAGAGGTGACAGCAGTGCCTTGGCTGGCTGCACCAGGACAGACAGCTCATCACAGCTGCTCCTGAGGAGTGGAGAGACCCTCACAGAGCTGGAGAGCCACTCTGGGAAAGGCAGGTCGTCATCACACCATCAGAAGCTGCAGGCAGGAATAAAGGCAGTAGCTGGCCTTATGGCAAATCTTCCCGCATGCTGGGCCAGGCTGACTGGCAAGGTCTGGCTGCTGTTCAGCAAGGGCAGCTGCAGGCCAAATAAACCAAAAATCAGCACAGCAGGTGGAATGGCACCCAGAGGTCAAAGGCAACTTGAGTATTGGGAGCGAGGGGAACGTGCCCATTCCTGATGCCAACAGAGAAAGAGAAGAACCTACAGTAAACCCAGAGAAATTCTAGTCAAAAGTGAGATCCAGTGATGAGTTTTATATGAAGCAATGGGGGCCTTTCACCTCTGGAGCAAATTCCTCAGAGCAGCGGTAGATTTTCTGTCCCAGTGCCTTCAAAACCTGACAGGAGGCCCTTTGGGAAGGAGGGGTTTAGACAAAAGAAACCGGGAGAATTCCCTCAGTTACCCACAAGCTTGCACTGAGTGACTGAACAGCTGCTTCTTGACTTAAAATCCCTCCCTGGCTGTGCTTGAGCTGTACAGCTCTTTCAGGTGTGACAGGCAGACCTGCCTCCAGTACCATAGCCTCCATGTGGGTGGGGACAATAAGACAGTGACTCTGGTGGCTTCATAATCTGTCACAGGAACAGCCAGCCCATGCACCCTATCAACCCTACCATTTCTAGTTTGCCTATCTGAGTGTCAAACCACCTGCTACAGCAAGCAAGAGGAGCATTTTCCTGTTCTTGACCTGCATAAGAAGCACCACCAGTTGTCTCAGAAGAGCACTTGAGCCAGAGGAGCAGTGGAGGTGACTGTGCCTACTCAAAGAGAGCAGTCTTCTGGTTCACCAGCTATCTACAAAGTATCTCACACAATTTCTCATGGACTTTCTCCCCTCTTCTGGTCATAAGCCAGCAGGAAGACCCACATGTCATTCTCCAGAGTGCCTTCACCAGGGTGACAGCAGCTGTAATTTAACCACTGGGCACAGAAGCAGCTGCCAACGCAGGTAGGACCTGTTTGCACTTCAGGCCCAGGGACAGATACTAGTTGTCCACAGGGAACCATAAAATCCCCCCTCTATTAGTCCTCCTCAGAAGTACCTCACCCTTGTGAGCAGCTCAGCAAGGGTTCTCCCAGCTAAGCCCACCTTTTCCCAGCAACTGGTACACGTAAGCTCACGAGTGCAGGGCCCTGCTTCAGCCTGTTCTTCATTCACTCATACTGAAGGGCAATGCTATGACTGAAAGCTCATGTATGCCCTTTTTTCATGTGAGGAAGGGAGGCTCAACCCCTCTGAGTTTAGTGCTGCAGCAGCACAGAAATACCCAGAGAAAAGGTGAAGCTGGCAACAAGCTACGGTCCATAGGTAGCAGAGCAGAGAGTGGAAAGGCAGGGACCTAGTTCAAGCAAATGCAGAGCCCTTTAAAAGGGACAAGTCTGAAGAAGAACTTCAGATTTGATTTTGACCAGAGCAGAGTATTTTGTGGGTATGCTGGGCAGTTCTTTAGGGCTGGCTTCATCTGAAGGTTATAAAGACACAGAAATTCTATAGGTAAACATATCTGTACTCAACAGAGGTAGCCATGCCTCATCAGCTTGATTTGCTAGTAGGACAATGACTTCTCTATGGTACTTGTGTATCGGCAAGAGCAAGAATGCTTATAGATGTAAACACCATGAGTGCCTAAACCAGCAGGTGACACGAGCCAAGGAATAGAATCTTCCTTTCTAACATACCATGTTTAAGGAGATATGATCAAAAGCAGGAATTTCTTAAATGAATAAAAACATGTAATGAAGATAAACATTATTTATCTTATATATGAATATAGCAATTCATTAATTCACCCTTATTCTAGTCAATTCTTCCCAGAGTTGAATACACAAAAGTGTGGCAGGTACGATGTCTTACTGAATTCCAGCCTTAGGCAGTTTGCCAGATGAAGCCGAAGACATCAACACAGGCCTGCCTGTAATCTCACTGAAGTTACACTTTGCTAATGATGCAGGCACTTGGGTCTCAGTTTCCAGGATCAGATCCAAGAAAAGGAATGTTCTCATGGTTGTGTGTGTGCTAACATGAAAATGAAAGGTCTGATGCAGAGAGATTAAGAGAACCTACTGCTCTACTCACATCAGTTTAGGACCCCACTATGTTCCTTACATTCCTGGAAAGCAGTCACTTATGGCCCAGAAACACTGGTTTTGTTTATTTTTTATTTCATTTGGGCAGTTCTTACTGTCACTGGTTACTTAGGGAAGATTTCTCACCAGACAGGATTGGAATGAGCCAGGCTTTGCTGGACCCAGCTGCCAATACCCTTGGGGTTTCCTATTTGGTGCCCTCTTCACTCCATCTTCAGAAGCTGTTCCCTCTTCAACTGCTGAGCAAGTTTGACCACCAGATCCAGGACCTCAGGGCAGTCAGTAGAGCCACCAAAGCTATATTCCTCTGAGTATTCGAGCTGCTTTGCTGTGTCCCTTGGGAAAGGTACAGCCAGCCAGGTGACACTGGCAAGGTGCATTTCTCCTCCCACTCACAGGTAACATTCATGTCAGAGAAAGGGAAATCAGCATATGGCAAGAGAAGAAAAACACCTTTCTGGTACTTCTGTCACTCAGCAAAAATCGCTTTCATATGCTGGCCTGACATGCCTTTGTCCCCTGTAAGCAGCGGGATCAAAGCAAGAAGATTGGAGGTGGACAATTAGCTCAGGCAGTGAAGTCCTGTGGTGTTAGATGTGAAAGATCCAAGTGCAGTTCCAGTAGATGACAGAGCTCCTTGGCAGGGTGCAAAACAGCTGCCCCCAGGAAGGATTTGGACTGCTGTGGGCTCTGCTATAGCTGGGAAGGTGCTATCCTGGGCAGCATAAGCAGATGGAGCCTGGAGGCACAGGAGGTGAAGAGGACCCATCTCTCCCTTTCTGGGAGGCCAAGCCAGCCGTTAACCTGCAGCGCCTCCACAGCTCCCAACCTGAGCCAGGCCTGATCCACCTAGTCCATCAGTTCTGCCTCACTGACTGCACGCAACCTCTTCCAAATGCTGCTGTAAACAGCAGGCTCTTGGAGGAGGCTGGAAGGTGGCACTGGTAAGGTTCATGGGCCACCTCCTGGCTCTCTCCTCTCCAAGCACAGCCACCTTGCCATGTGAAGGAAACCTTTGGCAGCTGTCTTGTGCTGGGAGACAGGGCTTGTTGAGCTTGGCTGAGTAATCCCAGCCGCTCCCGTCACTGCAGCTGCATGCATCCTCGTTCTCCCAACCCAAGGATCACTGCCTCGCTGAATCACCCCATTAAATTGCTAATATCTTATTGTTCTTTAAGATTTCAAAACTTGCTGCGAAACGTTTACAGATAATTTTTTTTTGCCTGCAGTCACTGTGCCTAATGCCCAGTCATTGAGTGCCATATGTGTTTATATGCACTGCAATTTTCCACTTGATTACATTTTACCACAAACACTTTCATCCACTCCGCAAAGACAGCAGCAACACATCCATAATGTTCAGAGCAGCCCAGACAGACAGAGCCCAGACACAAATGTCTCCATTGGCCAGGGCACCTCAAAATGTGAGATTCCTAAATCCAACCGACCCAACCTCCAATTCTGAAGTCCCCAAGGGCACAAGCACCTCTGTCTCCTAAAGGAACATGCAATGTTAGCTTTGTTCTCCAGCTTTCCCATTAAACACTGGGTGCTGCTCAGAAATCTGGAACAGCTGCACAACATGGAGATGCTTGCCAATAACCAAGGATATCTCATATTTTCCAGGGGACAGGGGATGACCCAGGGCACTACAAGGATGCTTAGCACCTGAAACTCAAGCTGCAGAAATCTACAGGGACAGCAACAGCACAACATGCAGCACAGACCAGTTCTGAAATTAGATCCTCCACTCCTGAAAGTGGGGGCGAGTTACTGTTCAGCTTCTGACTCGCCAGGCATAGTCCAGCTTGTCTATAGTGGGGATCACAGTTCTTGATTGCAACACTTTCCCATTTGCAACTAGGCGAGTCACCTTGTCACCTCATCACAGCACATAGCACCCTGGCCAAAAGGTCAGCCCCTGCCTGAGGACAGGGCTCCCCTTGACTCCAGCTGGCTTGGGGCCACTATGGCGCTCATGCAACCAGGCCACAGCCTTCCAGGAGAGGACAGGCCACAGACGCATCCACACAGCAAGACTGACATCCCCATGCAGCTCATTCATTTCACCAGTTCAGCACAGCACCGAGCAGAGGACACCATCTCAGCTATAGCAATAAGACTTCGCAGTAGTGAGTCAAGCCTCCACACTACGCTGATGTGGCAACACTGCTTTGGTTCTGCAGTCAAACAGCTCTACCCTTGCCCTGTGATGTCCCACCCTGTCCACTGCATTGTGCGGACACTCACTGCGGGGGGGAAGTGACAAGCATCTGCCATGTGATGACTGAGCCCTCTCAATCCATTACCATCTACCTGAGCTTGCCCTACTGACCAGCTCTGCTGACAGCCATGGTGCAAGTTCAGTGACAAAACTGTTTATAACCCCAGGACCAAAGAAAGTAGCCTACAACATCCTGACACAAAGGCTTCTATATATAGAAATAATCTGATACTTCCCTTACATTCTGGATTATCTGGGCTCTGTAATTGTTTTAAGGGGTGGGATGAAATACAGCACATGAGGTGATGAGTTCTCCTGGGCAAACCCATATGATCATAAAATAATCTGTGTTGAAAGAGGCCTCAGGAGATCTAGTTCAACCTCCTGCTTAAAGCAGGTACAATTAGATCAGGTTGCTCAGGACCTTGGCCAGTCAAACTAATATTTCTAAGGATGGAGACACAACCACCTCACTGGGCAAGCAAAGTTGAATTTAACAGATGAAAGCAACAGTGGGAACCCACTGCTGCAAACTCTCTTCCCTTTTCACGGCGTGGCCTCAAAGAAAGGACAGACAGACAGAATTGCGTTCTGCCTGCTGCTCATGGCTTGGGAGGGCAAAGACACTGCAGTGCTATGTGATTCAAAGCCTTAAGTGCACACAACAGGCAGGAACCCTTAAAGACCTAGATATCACTAAGGCTGTTCATGATTTAAAACAGGCTTTTGAGGATAGCCAGCATTGGTTGGACTTAACATCTGAAGATCTCATACATTCTCTCTGAAAACTCCCAGCACTGAGATAAACTGTTTAAGACTATGTTCCCTTCTTTTGTTATATTCAAGAAAGAAACCTATTACTGGATGTAAACTGTCCAGGGACAGGCCATTTTCTGCTGCTAATGAACATCTCCCGTCGTTGACCGAACACAAGGGAGCAAACATAACTACCTCGCGCTGGAGAAGAGGCACTGAAGCCATTAGTGGTCACTAGCCTGGAACCACAAAGCCAGTGTTCCTCACCCTGGACACATGAGCACAAGCCTGTGGAAAGCAAGCCAAATCAGAGAGTCTAGCTGCCAAGAAGGGCCACCACTGTTCTGCCAAGCATTTATAGCTTCTAATTCAACAACAGTGCTTAGCACCACCAACACAAAATCAATACTTCCTTGAGAGAAATGCTAGCTTAGAGAAACTCAGCAGTGACCTCAGAAGAGGTCACTCCCAAGACATGGGGCAGCATGTCTGTCAGAGGGAGTCCACACTGCCTTTTCGTCTGCTGGAAAGGGCCTGTTAACTCCTCTTTAGTTCAAGTCTTCCTACCTTGCAGAGATCTCATGCAGAGTCAGCCCACAAAAGGCAAAGACATTTATTCCAGATGAGCTCACTGCTCTCCCTTTGGATTTAGGTTGTATCAGCTTTTAGGTCTCTACCTGAAGAGCAACCTTTTCACAAAGAGGAAACAAACAACAGGAGTGAGGTTGTAGTTTTCCCTCAACATTGTCACTGAACCCAACCTGCCTGCTGCTTCTGGGCCCTGCAGTTAAAATTGACTCTTATGCCTTTCATATTGGGCTTGATGACCTTAAAGGTCTTTTCCAACCAAAAGAATTCAATGTAGGGCAAGAATTCAAGCTCATGCGGTGAATAGCAAGCACTGGTGTTTCATAAGGGGGTGTGAGCCTCCCAGAGTCAACTGGGAGCTATCTCCTGCCTGGCTACTCCTCCCAGAGGTGTAGCTGCATTCAGGTAGGGGGTTTCACCTTGTCCCATCTTAAGAGGTGGTGACTTCCCAGCACAGACACTCCCTTCCATCTGCCCAGCTCTTTGCCCTTCTTGAAGAGTTGGTGCAGTCTTACTCTAGGGCCTTTTATCCACAATGAGCCTGTTCACTGTCTTCTAGTCTCAGCTCAGGGCTTATTTATTTGTTTAATAGGAACAAGAGAGACTAGAGAGAATCCCTTGGGTCACTATAACCAGTCTCCTGCCTTACAGTACCTGACTGCCTTACGCAAGATCTTTACATCACATTCCATCTCACTTCTAGTGCAACATCTTCAACTTCTTTTTCTTCTTCACTATCTGCTCCACTTCTTTAAGTGTTCATTATAATCTACTCCTCTGCACAAAGGGTTTCTGAACATCACCAGAGGCCTTGGGTAGAATGGTTATTCCTGGACCTCTCCTTCGCAGTGGGGAGGACATCTGCTTTCATGGTAAGAGGGAAAAGAATAACTCTAGAGGTATGGCATCCCTTAGTCCCATGCCAAGGGGAAGGAGGATGCTGTAAAGCTAATCAGAGCTAATCCGCTCTAGTCAGAGCAGATACAAAATTATTTTGGGAACATCAGGCACCCTGACCCACCCCGTTTTCATTCTAGTTAGATGGCAGAGCATTTGCAATAGCATGTACCGTGGCCCAAGAGCTCCCCCGGCTGCAGGTGGATGGAAGGCATCCTCATGACAACATGACAAGTCCAAGTGAACCATGACAGAGACTCAGAGGCAACTTTCTTCCTGCACAAGACAAAGGGGTGTTTCCCAGGAAGGCTTCCACATCCATCTGCAAAATCATCCCCATTCTTTTTCCCTTGATGATCCCAGCCTGCTCTTCTTTCTTGTCCAACAGCTTTTCCCTCCAGCCACTCTGTTGGAGGTTGATATTTTTCTGAGCAGCCTGGTTTCTTCTCGACTGCCTTTGCACTGAAACCAAGATTTGAAGGGGAGCCTGGGGAGAAGGAGGGAGCGAAGTATGACACATTCAAGCTATAGTGAAATGACATATTCATCACAGCTAATGGGGGCCCACATGGCACCCCAACTGGATGCTGCCCCACTGCCCGTTTCCCCAGCTGGCTCTGCTGGAGTTTCCCCCCCTGCTCTCCTCCCTGCATTTCTGGTGTTGTCACTCCAAGCAAAGTGGCTGATCTGATTGGCGAGAGAACACAAGGAGTGTCAGAGAAGGTGCTCACAGACATTTCTTGGCCGCCTCAAGGAAATAAAGGCCATCGCTGAACCTGTCAAAATGATTAATCGCTTACAGGGAACGAGGGGGAGGAGGGAGAGGGAGGGAAAAGGAAGGGGAGGAAGGAGGAGAGAAAGACAGATGGGATGGGGAGAGCTATAAACAAACAGCAAAAGCAGGAGGTACAGGATTGCCTCTGCCCAGGGGAGGAGGTGGAAGCGAGGGGCCCCAGGCTGTGCTTGGAGTGAATTGGTGGCAGATGAATGGGTCCTTCAGAGCCCCGAACTCCACTTGGAGATTCCCACCTCTGCTCACCCCCCAGGTTTGCACCACCCCCGAACATAGGCTCAGAGAGCACTGAGGTCTGCTCCGCCAGAGCAGCGTCAGACCTGACAGCCCAAGTAACGCAGCCCTGCGACTCCCCAGCTCTACAAATCTCTGCAGTTCACATGAACTGACAGACCAGAAGCTTATTACCTTAAATGCTGAGCGAGGTCTTACCGCCCCATATCTACCCTCCAGCTCCACAGCCTGCAGTAGCTTGCATCTGACCTAAATACCCACCAGCACCAGTAATTCTTTGCTGCCAGAAGCATTTTACCCCAGTCAAACAGAGATGGAGAGGAGCAGCTTCTGAGAGACTGTCAAAGGTCCTGGCAGAGGAACTTGGAGCAGCCAAGCTTGGGCAGAATCAGTCCATCACCTGTGGTACTAAGCCCTCCCATAGAAACTACCTCCTTGGATGCGGTTATAACCCCCTGTGCCCTCCCTGTGGGCACGGGGACTGTCCTTTTACAGAAGCAAATGATTTGGCCTCACTCCTTTAGCTGCTTTCAGCTCAGCCAGAGTCTCCACACAGCTCACTGCATGAGGCCAGCAGTGCTTCAGCAGCTCAGGGAGCACAGGGCATGCAGGAGATCTCGTAACGTGGACTACCTACATACAGGAGAGCATACACTCTCCTCCCTTCCTGGCTTCCCAAGGGTTTCAAGTCAAATCCAAAGGTCCTCTCTGTCAGGGCATTCAATGGTGAACCCTGACTATCCAGGAAAAAAACAAAACTGAAACTCCAAGATGAAAATCATACCTGTGGCTCCTGCCATCCAGCACAGTGACCTCTTCTACAGCAAGGGCAATACTCTGCCATGTCAAAGTCTGGGCTTTCTCAGGGTTTACAGCAATTTTATGAGGTGAATTCCAACAGCAACACTGCATCACCACAAGCTGCCTTACCACCCACAAAAAGCATGAGGTGCACTCCTCCAAATTTAAACATGTATTTAAAATGTTGCTGTGAATGAGAAGCAGCCTCACATGTTTAAGAGGGAATAGAAGTCACTGCCTGACACCTCCCCACGCCAAGCAATGTGATCAATGATTCTCGTAACTTCTCTCCTGATGAGCACTGGATGAAAAGTCCTGTTAGATCATGTCCTGAGATCCACTGTTTTCTCTTTCGAGTTCCTGTGGTGAACACCACTAGCCATGGGAAGAGGCTGAAAATCCAAGCTGCTGTCATTTGTCTGAGCTCAGAGGCAGCTAGGAATGAGGCAACATGGCTTCAGCTCTCCCCTTTGGAGGTATCTGCTTTGATTTTCAGTCACAGAAATGATAATGACCCTAACAGAGACCTCCACCTCAAGTGAACGACCCAGCCTTGCAAAGACAGGATCTGTCACTGAAATCGATGAATCCAGTAAGCTTAAGTCTTGAGATGCACCAACCAACCTTGCGTGCCCCACAAATGGTTTGTCATCCCCCCTCCCAAGTTATAACTGTTGATCTAATCTGAGGCAGTGTAAGCTATACTAAAATGTTTAACCTGACAAGACTTTGAATGACAGCTGTAGGAAAAATAGGTAACAGATATCATGTGTACTGATGATTTGATCAAAACCCACAAAACCCAAACAAATGCATATACTGGATTGTGCATGGCTGGATGGTGAGCTAAGCCAGCCAACAACACACAGAGAAGTCACAACTGCCTTCTTTTATTTACCTGTCATGCAGCCCATCACGTTCCTCTGTGTCCTTGTAGGAAATGACATTATCAGGAAAAGACCCTGGAACTGCTTTCACATTGTTCATCCTAATCTTTCTGCTTGCCAGTCAAAGTCCGTGCCTGCTCTCCTCCACACCAGAAACTGCAAGGCTGCATGCAAGGTGTGGGGAAAGGACACTGCAAAAATTTAAGAAGTTGTTTCTGTGTTTTTTGCTGGCAGTTTGCAGCCAGGCACGGAGAAGGAAGCACAAGGTGTTAATGGGGCAAGGAGAGGGCTCCAAGATGTGCTCTCTCCCTTACTAAGCAGAAACAGCTGAACAGCACAGGAAAGATTTTGCGTGGCTGCCTTCCTCCACAAGCTTTCCAACCAAGCCAAGACCCTTGCTGCTGCACTGTACCTAGGCAGAGGGGGCTCTGTAGAGCAACAGCAGCACTCAGAGTTACGCATCTCATGGACTTCACTGTGGCTCTAGTGGCTGCCTCCATTGTTTGCGGGATATTCTCCCCCCCTTCCCTCCTTCTAACAAAGATTCTGATTAATGATCGCTCATTCCTAATTGTCAAATTTCTTTTCCTTCATCCTGTGTCTAATCACCAGTGACAGAAGCCATTACGCAAATGAGAGCAGACGACTTCCCACAACTGTTCTCGTTGGTAAAAGCCTTGTAATTTAAAGCTCTGATTTGTAGAGGAAAGCTGCGTTTCCCCAAGGCGTCCAGGCATCTGTTCCACTTACACTCCAAGAGCCTCAACTTCCGCTCCCTCCCCCCACAATTAGTCCTCTGCTTGCAACAAATATTTGACTTTGCAAGGCAGTAATTAGAACTTACTTTGCATGTGTTTGTCACAGTAACAGCATCTCTTTCCCTTTCCTTCTAGGCAGCACCAATGCAGAAAAGCGCCCTGAGAAGACAAGGACTTGAGGACTTCCCAGGACATTGATGGAAGAGGTGCCGTCTCCAAAAGAGGAACAGGAAATGAAGAGCATAACCCAGAGTGCAAGGAAGCTCCTCACACATGTGGCAGAAGGGAGGCTTAGAGAAAAGTGCTTTGAAAAAAACACATGCAAAGGCAGTACTCCCTTTTGCAGTTGCTGCTCTGCTTCCAGGGCTGGGAAGGCAGCATGGGTTGACCATGCACCAGAGGGCTGCCACGAGATTGCCAAGACTCTGAGTGCACCATCCTCATTCTAGAGCTTTCAAGAGCAGTTGGCTGCATTCAAGGTCGGCTTGCTCATTGGTAAGAACTGCTGTAAAGAAGTGAAGCAGCAGTCTCAGCCCAGGTCTGCCCCTTTCCCTCAAGAGCTGCTTTGATGCTGAGCGTCTCCCCCTTCACCCCCACCTGTGTTGGGCTGCCCCTGCATCACAGCTATGGCCCACAATTCCTCAAGCCCTGGCCCTGATCCTGACCCGCTAGCTTTCACCTTGGGCCTGCTCTATCACTCCAGAGTTCCTGGGTGATCACTGAGCTGAGCCTGACACTGATCAGCAAGGGGGTGAAACAGCGCATCAGTTTAAAAACCCATGTTCTTCTCTTTCTACAGGAAAGATCCTGCAGCCATGATCTACAAGGATTAAGAGAAAGGTCAATTCTCCTTCAAAAAACCTCTTTTCAAGGAACAGGGAAATGGGAAAAACAAAAGAGAAGAAAGGTACTATAGAACCTAAGGTAATAAAAGCAAACAAGACTAGAAGTGCAAGTGAAAAATCTTGTCATCTGATCTAGTTTTCAAATGACACATTCTCATACAACAGTTTCCTCTGCTTCTCTGCACAACCTGAGACATTTCTGAGCTTTGTGGTGCCAGCCATGCATGTTCCCAAGAGGCACAGCCACAACACAAAGACTACAGGATCAAGCATAACAGACCACTAAGTTCAGTGGAACAAAAGCGACTGTGTGTTCAGAGACACGCCCAACAGGCACAGCAGGGAAGGGTGAACACCCATGGTCACAGAAGACTTTATCCACTTGTCTTTCCTCCTCCTTCCACATTCACCCTGTCCCCTGAGGGCGTGAGAATGCCAAACATGGTACCCCAGGCTCAGACAGATGTCTGTCTCTCCCCCCACTACCCCCAACATCCCTAATCTCTATTTAACTCTTCCCCACTTTACTACACATTAGAAATTTGTTTAGATTTAGCCAACATTTCACTGATGGTTAGATGCCAAGATTGTAGAGTTAACATTACCATAAAATAACTGTGTCTTTATTAGGTAGAGAGAACTCCACCACCTAAGGCTGCTAACATATAGCAGGGGTACACAGAGAAACCCTCCCCCCAAAATCTCCTTGATCAAAGTATGAATCGGATGAAGGACCAAATGGAGGACATGATATCGCAAAGGATAATCAACTGATAGAACTCATTAGACCTGATAGTCTACTTTGCTCTGTCATCCTGTCAGTGACCAGAGCATGGTGACACCATTCAGGTCAGCAGGGAGGAGAATTTGTTCCCTTCCCACTAACACGTGTTTTTGACAGGGTTCAAGGATACCATCTTATTCCCAGCTTTCCTTTCAGGCTTACGGAAGTAGTATGCGGAAAGTTGTGAAGACATGCAATAATGCAGTTGGTATTGCTATTTTGAAAGCAGTTCTGGAGACCAGCAGCTTTCACCAGTGAAGAACACTGTGGAGTTACTAGAAAGACTGAAAGACACCTTTATACGCACATCTCCTTATACAGCTCTCCTTTACAGCCACTCACAAAATAAAAGCCACACACTTCTGTTGTTCAACATTGGTTGTATTTAAGAACTACACTTCAGAAGGTACCGTGTGTTTGTCACACCCCACCCCCTGCACACACACCCCTAGCAGAGAACACACACAGCTTCCCAATACCATGGCAAGGGGCATTGAAAGCACAAGGTGAAAAGGGAAGGGGGGGGAGTCAGTCCATCAGTGCATTGTAAATGAGCTTTCATGAAGTCAAGTGCAGCAAAACCTGTTCAGACACTTTAAAAGTTAGACCTTTGGCAAATAAAGAAAAAAAAATAGGATCCTAAAGTTCTGTAAGTACCATTCTCTCTCCACACGGGATATAAACTCCCACCCTGAGCTTCAAGAGTTGATGGTGTCTAACAAGTAGTACTGGAGACTACCATGTGCTGAATAAATAGCACAGAGATGGGATTTCATTTTAGCATCTTTCAATCAAGGGCATGTGCCCAGGATTCCTAGAAAGGCCTTGCTTTTGGCCAGAGTCAGCAGCTTAGCCTTCGTCCCCACTTGCCCAAAGGCTGGGCATTGGTAAGTATCCAGCTGAGTGACCTTCGTCTGGATCTAACCACAGCTCTGGAGAGTCTGCGACAAGTAACATGGCAGTCAGACTACTCAGTGACACAGACATATTTCTTTAAACAAGGACCCTGCAGCTGCCAATTACACTTCATTTGTTCTGACCTGTAAAGCAGCCAGAAAACTAACCCCTGGGACCTGTTTGAGAAGCCTTTCACCTTTGTGCAAAGACAAGCTCACTGCAAGTGGTGCAGGAGCTGTCCCAGAAAAAGATGGGACCCGAGGCCAAACATGGAACACTTCTTGAGCAGCATGTTCTCAACACTTTTATCAATCTCATGTCAGAACAAGCCCCAAAAAACAAGGGGGAAAACACTGGGAAGTCTCAACAGAACAAATTCTCCACTATTCTCTGGGATGAGATATATGGGCTATGAAACAGCTTCTCCCACCTCTAGCTCTTGGGACCCATTACAACCACATCAAATATACAAGACCTTTGCACACCCCCCCCCAAACCAGGGACAGCAGTGCAGTGCACCTCTGGGAATAAAAAAGCCAGCCTCCATACAAGCCTAAGGCTTTTGCATGGAAGAGGAGGAGGAGGAAAGCAAAATGATTTTTCAGGGTGATTGCCAAGGACTCAAACAGAGGCTTGCCTGGTTCCTGTGCCCTGGTCTTCTCACTTCCTGGCCTGCCATGTCAAGTCCCAGAACACAAAAAGGATCAAGATAAACTTAACCACATTTAAACAGAAAGCCCTGACCTCTTTCACATGACTGTACAAGGAAGGGAACCACACACTGGCATAGATTTAACTGATGGACAGGAGCCACACAACATCACACGAACATGTGCACCTGTGCGCAGCCACACACACTCGAGTTCTTGCAGTTCCAGTAAAAAGGGCACTTTCCCATGTTAGTCCGAGGAGTCAGCACCCCTGGTTGGGAGAAGGGAGGCTCTGTACCTGTCTGACACTGCATTTTGACAGTCTAGCTCGGCACCCCAGGGGAATTTCTCTTAAAAACATGGCTTAACCATTCAAGACTTGGAGAATGCCCTGGCATTTATGCATCTCCCTTCATAACGCTACATCCCCTTTTAACCGCACTGCAGCTTCAGAAGAGCAGGAGAGAAGCCTTCACTCCCCAGAGAAAGCTGTCGCAAAGGAGGTTTATCTAGACTCCTACAACACAGATGCTATTTAGAGAGCACAGGATTTGGTGCTCACACACTAGATTAATTCACTCTGATCTCTACCCTGTACTAAGTCCAAAGCATAGATGTCTTAAGTTGAAGAAATTGAATGATTTGTCCAGTTGCTCATTACACACGGGCCATCTCACATGTTTGTTTCCATTATACAAAAAGGTTCCAGAGTTGAGCATGGACAGGTCCTCTAACAACAGAGGACTGTGAAACCAATCACTTCCCATCTCATATCCACTGCAGGCACCAACATACAAACCCAGCCAGGAGGCCCAAATGCCATGAGGCCGAGGAAACAAGATCACTCCTGGATCTCCTCCAAGCTCTTCTTCAAATGCCTGACAATCCTGAAGCAACACATCCGAGTGCCAGAAGCCACACTTCTTGTTGTGGCAAACAGGGCAGAGGGAGAAAAAAAAACAAGTTAGTGAGCATGAATCCAGCTTCCAATAAGTGCAGACTCTTTCTTGGGAGGTTCGGTTAGATGAGAGTGGAGGATGAATGGGGTACTAACGGTTTTGCAGTTCCAGTAGCCCCCTTCATTGTAGTGGGGCAGGGATGGGCCAGGAGACCCATCAGTCTGTTAAGTGCTGCGTGCAATACTAGCGCTCAGTATCTTCCATTGCTTGTGAACAAAGCAGCTCCAACATCAGTCACCCGGGCAGCCAGGCATTAGTCATACCGTCCCTTAATCATCATATTCAACAAGGGACCCACCTGTTCAAAGCAAAACCAGATCGTTAGCCAGGACAGTTACACAGAAATGGCACCTGCAGAGCCTGCTCACTCTGCATCCCAACACCTTATGAGCTGAGCAGCCCAGGGCAGAGGATCTCAGTGCATAAACTGAGCCTAAGGTACACCGAATCACTTTAAAAGTATTTTCTAGATAAAACACTGGGGCACTCTTGAGCACATCCTCAAATACCCTACCAAAATTGCAGGGTTCTCTGCTAACACCCAACTTCAGTTGTCTTCAAAACATTGCATCAATGGTATTTATTTGAAACTTTTTAACTTCCCACCCTAGATTTGTGATTTCTCAGTAGATGCTATTAAAAAGAGCCAACAGTCATCAGGGGTTGCTTTTTGCAGGGCACAGAAGGAACATTCTTACTCACTGAATCCTCTCTGGTCCTTGGGATCCCCTGGAAGGCTAGGACTGATGATTTTGCTAAGGTTTTGTTTCAGTCAAGACCACTCCCATTTCTCAGCACTGTATGATCACTGAGGGAAGTTCAGTGTGCTATGGCAGTAAGATAATCTCAGGGAAGAGGCATGATCTCACACGAGTGTGCTAAAGAGGAGTTTCTGCACAGTGGTAAGGGTTACAGACCATGAAAACATTTCTGTGCACATCCTGTATTTCCCCTTCCAGATCAGCAGGAGATCTTCAAAAGCATACTTTTAGTACTTCAATCTGGTTTTTTTTAAATACCAGTTGGTTAAAATTACAAAGAATTCAGAGATGACAGAGACAGGCATTAAGGGGGAAGCACATGAGATTTCTCTTATTTAAGAAACTTGGATTCAACAGGTAGAACAGTTTTTTGGGGTTTTTTTGCTTGTCCGGTTTTGGGTTTGGGTTTTTTTTTGGTGGGTTTTTTTTGGTTTTTTGGTTTTTTTTGCAAATACTGGGTATCGTTGCTGCACAGAAGGCTAAGGAGAGTTTGGGAGCAATGCTTTCCTGGCAGTGCCCAAAGCCAAGGTACACCTTCCCCCACATACAAGAACAATTACTCCACTGTTTGTAGTGGTCCTCTCCAGAATTATAATTTAAAGAGCTTGCCTTTTTGTAGCCAAAGGACCTTCTGAAGACAGCAGGAAGAACCATTCACAGCAACAGAGCAACCCTTTCTCCTACCCTCACTGTGACACCTGCAGAGCCAAATAGTTGGCATCTCGAGTTTTGCATTAAGCCATAACAATTTCAACAGCACTGACTATATGGTTCTTTTTTGTACCTCTTGTGGATTTCCTAAGGCTTCTCCCAACATCTTCTCAATGTTCCTCATTATCGCCACTTTCTGATGAGCCTTTAACGGATACTCAATTCTCTTTGGGGTTGGGGCACCCTGAAATATCAAAAATAGCTCATTGCATGCTTCCTGAATTGGCAGATTATTCCACCTTCTCCCAGCCACCCAGTTCTTCAAACACCACTCGAAAGGGAGAAAGTAGCTTTCAGCTTTAAAGCAAAGGATTTGGTGCAATGAAGTTCTCATATTGACAGCACGTGCCAATACATCCCACCTGAAAAAATCCTCTGGGAGAGAGCTATCCAAGTTGCGCAGGAAGGTGTTTGTACTCACCTTGTACCAGAAGTTCACAGTGATGGTAATCCCCCCATTCAGGAGAGACTCAATGTGGTGCCACCTGCATGGAAACCATACAAAAAAGAAAAGAAACTATTGCTGTAGCTTATAGTGAAATACCTTGGATGGATGAGTTCAGACTGGACTAGACAAGCCTTGCCCTATACCTCCATCATCAAGACCTCAGAACTTCTGGAAAGCTCTCCTTATTTAAATATAGATCCTTTTCTTGCACACGTTAGTGGAGTACTTGCACAATAACAGTGTCAGGAAGAATTACCACTCCCATCCAACAGACAGGAAGTAGAAGCAGATTGGCCCAAAATATTCCAGAACGTATCCTACTTGCTGGAGAAGTCAAACCAAAGAGAGGTTGTGGCAGCCACATCCCTGGAAGTGTTTTAAGGCCAGGCTGGATAAGGCTTTGGGCAACCTGGTCTAGTGGAGGGTGTGGAACCAGATGATCTTTGAGGTCCCTTCCAACCCAAACCATTCTAAGACTGTATGAAAATTCTCTTAAGAGCCAACCCAACACTTTAAGCAGAAGACTTTTTAAACCTTTGTTTGCTGATCGCTGTGCAGTTCCAACATCCTTCTTACCAGTACATGGGTATGTATAGGACATCCCCTGGACCCACCACCGTCTCATAGCCAACCACGCTCCGGAAGTTTGGAAACTTCTCATAGTCAGGATTGTCAAAGTCCACCTAATGGAAGAAAACATTAAGAAACTCATAAGAACTTCCTGCAATGACAATCCTTATTATTGGCGCTCAGTATCAAATCCTCCAGATCTTCTCTATATGGCTTTTACATTGATTCACGTCTTAACTCCATTGTGAGGTCCTGCAGTACCCTAAAAGTACCACCAACTGAGACATCTGAACAAATCTGTGTTTGACCAAGTGATCAATGAAACAGAACAGAGAAGGCAGAAACTGCAGCCCAATTATGCTATCAGCAAGATGTTTACAGCTCTAGCACTTGCAAGCCAGGATCAGACACAAACAGACACACCACCAGTCCTTCCATCCATTTTCAACGTATTCAGCAATTAACAGATCTGAACGCAGGTTTTGCAAAAGCTCAGCAAGTGGTATGCAGCTTTAACTCCAGCGCAGCTTCCTCCCACCCAGCATCTCCACAAATGCCCTTTTTTAGCATGGAGCAGAGAACAGATCTGCCTCTCACCTGGCTCTGTCTGTCACACGGATGATGCACAGGATAAGGGTAGAGGCATTCAAACTGATCAGGAGGGAACAGGATACACCTCTTGTAACCCTTAATCTGAGCGAAGAAGTTCTGCTGCTCATCATAATGAGCTGGTGTCACATTCCCTATGGGGAGAGAAAAGATGATGATCGAGACACTCTTATGTACACGTATGAAAGATGGAAGCAAGTTATATTCCTTGATAAAGACAGTAAATACACTCCCACATATTCAGAAAACTAAATAAGGAAAATGACCGCAGGAATGTTAGAAATTGATTGCTGTATCAGTCAGCCTTTATTGAGCAGTTGCGATCCCACTTAATTTCCCTTCTAAATCCCTACTCAGCAACTCAAGCTCTACAGGATTAGGATTTCCAGCTTGTTTCCATGAACAGCAGATGGTGAGTGTTGACAGGAAGCTTTTTCATAAAACACTGTTTAGATGACAAGTTGTGGAATGGACTTATTAGTCTAGAGAAAAGGAGTCTAACAGTCTGATTTTGAAAAAAAAGTCCTAGTAGTTTTGCAAGAAAACAAGTAAACAAATCGCTGTCATTGGGGGTACCAACAGCACCTCCTCAGTGTGATTAACGGTTATGAAGCTTGACTGTCACCACTAGATCTTGAATTTAATCAAATATTATTTAAATAGAGCGGGTCATTTTGTACGCCTCAGAACAACATTTTTCAGTCTGTTTGCTAATTCAGATATTAATCTTTTAGCTTGTTTTTATATGTATTTTCACTAAAAAGAATTAAGGTAACAGTTAACCCCCTAACTTCATTAAACAGATCATACAATCACATGTTCCTGTAAAGACACTCCTTTTATCTAGCACACACTGGTTCGAGACAATTTCTTGGTTCTTGTGCATAACCTGTCGATAATAGGATTTTAGTGATCATTTTATGACCTGTAGGGAAGAGTTGGTGCAGTGCTTTTATATGAAGTTCTCTCCTCTCAGCTAATAAAACAAGTGGCAAACTACTGTAAAGTTGAGTATGACTTGTCACAAAGGGGAAAAAACATCTGCTGTCAGAACTGAACAGCCATGAACTGCCAAGTAATTAGAATTGGTCCATGACAACTGGATGTGATGGCCACACTGATTATAGGCCATCCCACTTCACGAAACCATGTACATTCCTTGCCCTGTTATTGAGATTACTTTCTACTAGAATGCTCTCCTTGTCAACAGCGTAGTAGTACCTCTGTCTAAGGCACCTGCCTATCAGTCAGTCTCCACATGGATTTGGAACTCCACTCCATCCAGATATTTTTAGGATTTACCCACCTTCAAGTTCTCCAGTGCCCTCTAACCTTCCAAGAAGAAATTCAGCTCTTAATTGAAAGAGAATTCCTCCCCACAGTGTACCAGATCAAATAAGAACAAATGCTTCACAGAACAATCAACATTTCCTCCTGGGTAGACACTGGACATGCTAAGCCCAGAAGACACAACTTAGCTCAACTTGCAAACCCTTTTGCATCTTAAAACTGCAGACTCTGAGCATTTTAAGTCTCCAGCACCTGAAGCATCCAAACAATAAACAGGTCTCAGAATATGATTAGCAATTACTGAAAACACAGCCCTACCAGCATCACACAGAGCCTTTCCATAAGGAGATTACATCCAGGCATTCAAGTACGTCCCTGGGGAAACACAGGCTATTCCTTTGGTTGTTACCTCTCTATAACCCAAGTTAAGTTGTGACAACAGTCACAACACAAAGCTTAAAGTGCCTGCTCTGAAAGAACACTTATGAACTAGTGGAAAATCCATTTGAAAGACCTTCTGGAACTGAAATACAGAGCTGCTGACCAAATCTTCTCCCCTCCTCCTCCAGCCAGAGGAAACCGCTTACCTTCCATGCCAATAAGAAGCAAGTTAGAAGTCAGCTGACCCCAGCCACGTTTCCCTTGCTGCTTGTTAATCCAGTTCCAGTTGAAGCCAAGGAAATCCACGACAATTTTCCTTCCAACTGTGTCATTCAGCGTTTGCTGCAGATATAGCCTGTATTTTCCCAGAGACAAGCAGAAATCAAGTATTAAGCTTTGTCACGAACATAAAGACATATCTTCCGATCTCTTCAGAAAGATTTCAAAACAAAGAAACATAACTCCTAGAGATGCTGTTCTATCACTACATGCCACAAACACCTGTGGAAGGAAACAGTTTCAAAAAGTCCCCAGACTTTGCTGAAAGACTTCCTGGTACAGAAGGGAACAGAACTCAGTTCTGCTTGAACAGTCACAAAGAAAAAAAGAGAAATTTAGAGCAAGAACAACCCCCTCACAGTGCAGGAGGAGGAAACTGTAAACAGGCCACTATCAAATATCAAACACACTCATGAATAATCCCCAGATAAATGCCAACACTCTCTTTCATCTGCAATAAGAGTTACTTCTACTAGAAATGTGTGAGAGCCAAAATGAGCTCAGGAAACTCAGCACGTTTCAGTATCAAGTTAATTTAAAGCCACACTTACATTTAGACATAGAGGATCAGAGGAATCAAACACCTGTATTAACAACCACAGTATTACAGAATACTGTCTGTCTACAATGGTGGAAAGAAAATGCATTTTTAAGCTCAAGGACTGCCTTCTCTCTTGCAAAAAACACACCCGAAGCTGAGAAAAAAGAGAAAGGTACAGACAACAAGAGGACAAGGACACAGAGTTGCTTCCAATTCAGACACAATTAAGCATCCCTAAGTCTTTTTAGAGAGCTGGTGACCGATAAAATTAACTGAGGGTTTAAGTACAGTTGTTAATAGTTGTATTCCATATAAATGTGAAGCTCCTCTCAATAACTTACAGCTCTGTTAGTGGTGTAGGCCATCGCCACCACCAAATACACTGCACATATACAACCTTTTCTCATCTTTCTGTAAGAGGGTTAGCACCAGCTACCTTGATATTCTGTAAAAAAGGCCGAGAGCTATAGCCTGTACCTTTTAATCAGATAACTAAGCTCCTCTACTAATACCATAGCCTGCCAAAAGAAAGTGAATCTTGAGGTTTTCTCTATCCAAACCCTGCCTCAGATGGAGAAGGAAATAAATCTCTGCAGACAATATGAACAGTTTGATTAACTAATGGTATGACTTTTTTAATCAGCTAACAAGGCTGCTGTCAAGTAGCTGCCCTTCAGGAAAAGCAGGGCTATAAAAAAAATGAAAAGTTTGAGAGGTCTTAATGATCAACACTCACTGAAAAGAAACTTACCCCCTACTTAGACCTGCAGAAATGGAGAAACCTCCATGTATCACTCACCTCTCAGCACTCCCTTTTTGTTGTATTTCTTTGAGTCTCTCCACAAAATCAGCAAACTTCATCTCTTCCCTGCTCGACTTGGGTTTGAAGTTCTTAAAATTGGCCATCTTCTTCTCATCATAGTACAAAAACTTGTGTGTGCTGGCACTATACACTGAGAAGTCCCCATTGCCAATGTTTTCCTGGAGGTAGTCCAGGTCCCATTTCAGAGCAGGATAAACCAGATTTGTATCTGTCAGCACCACTGGCTCCTGGAGAGAAACAGGAAGTGTATTGATTCAAGGACCTCTTGAACTTGAGAACAATCACATTCATTACTGCAACCACACAAACTCTCTTGGAAAACAGGGAATTGGAAAAGACATTTAGAGTAATCAGATATCTTGGTTGGGGGAGAAAAACAAACAAAACATTATAGGAAGTTTTAAGAAAGTGGTGGCCTGCTTCTACAGCAAGCTCCTGGTAGCAATGGGACAGATTGTGCTATCTACTTAGCTAATCTCTAACACATGAGGTTAGACAAACATGAGCTGGGAACAGTTTTAGGCCTACTTGGTCCTGCCACGTAGCAAGGAGACACAACAGATTCTGTCTGGTCACTTCCAGCCTCAGCTAGGAAAGGGTAAATGCTGCTACCTCTGAATCCAGAAAAAGAGACAGCACTCATCTCTTCTCAGAGGACTGCAGATAACCTTCAGCCACAGGAAAACTGAGATTACCCCATCTCTTCTACACCAAAACCAGAACCACTACAAAAGGAAAACAAAGGACATCACCTATCTCCTCAACTATAAACAGTAACCAACCAAACCAAGAATGACAGCTGCTGTGTTTCCCAGCTGTGCGTGCACAGCTCTCCTTCTTGCAGGCTTTCTTTAAAAAAAACCCAAAACAACCAGCAATCTTACCAAAACTAGATGGAACTTGTCCATAGCCAATACAAGAGCCACAATTGCAAGGCAACCTGTGCATCTGTGGCCGCTCTCACTTAGAAAATAGCGAGCATGTGCCCATGGTTTTACACATTTCCACGATTTCCATCCGGAAAACAAAGCACTTAGAGCAAATGTTTCCTGCAAGTTTCACAACTCAGCACCGTGGGACCAAAAAGAAATGTCCACTACAAGTAAGAGGGACGGGACAGCGGCAACAACCAAGCCCGCGCGGGGAGGACGCAGACAGCCCGCTAGCGCAGAGGGACAGAGCCGGGATGGGGAGATGAGCGCACCCGGGACGGCACCGGGACCCGGGAGAGCCTCGCACTTTGCGAGCCCCTCTGCGGGCACTGCTCTGCCCGGCCTGAACGGGCAGGGCAGGCAGCCCCCACACCGCGAAGCACAAGCCCCCCGGCCCCGCCGCGGCCCCCGGGCCAGGCCAAGACAAGCCGCCGTTGTCCACCGCACCTCGTTCTCGATGAGCTCCTCGGCGCGGGGGTCGCTGTGGCTGAGCCGCGGGATGGGCCGCGTCTCGAAAGAGTAACGACGGAACTGGGAGTCGCTCCAGCCGGGACCTGCCGCTGCCGCCGGGCCCTCCCGGCAGCCAGCAGCCGCCGCCGAGGAGGAGGCCGCCGCCATCGCCGCCTCCACCGGAGAACCCGGAACTAGAAAGCCGGAAACGGAAGTTGCCTGCCCATGGCAACACCGGAAGCGAGGGGAGAAGGCGGGAGGCGGAGGGGCACCATGGAGAGGGAGCGGCACCAGGAGGGCGCGGCGTCGGCGGCGAGCGGCGCCCCCGCGCGGCGGGAGGTTGGAGGAGGCGTCTGCTCCCCTGTGCGTTTTCGTTTCCAAAGGTTTTGGACACCAGCGGAGCTGAAAGTCCACGCGCGGAAAACCCCACTACAGAAGCCAGAATGGCTTGTGTGTGAAGACAGGGACGCCAACGCACATCACTGCGTTGCAGGAGGGACTCGGGCCCTGGGAGGATGGGTCACGGCCGCCATGGCAGGCAGGCCCCTGCACCCCGAGATGGCGACCGGCCGCCCACGAGGCCTCGCTTCCTCCGTGAAATCGGCTGTACAGCGGTGTGTGGGCACTCGGGGCTCGGCCCCGTGCCACCCTCCCAGCTTTCGGCTGACGGTCCCTTCCCCTTGAGGTCTCCGGCTGCTGACAGGGCACGAGCGCTGCTCTTTGGGAGCTGGTCCACTGCCATGCCCCTGAGGGGACCGCAAACTGCCCCTTGTCCTCCGCCCATCTACATGTACAGCTGTGCTTTGTGCCTCTAAACTAGAAGTTTAATTACACTTCTGGTGTTAATTCACAGCTGCAAGACAAAATATGTCGCGCTGCTTGGTATAACTAACATCTGCCTTTTGATTGTGAACGGACATTGTGTGACTACATTGTTTTAGCAAGATTTCATGAATTGCATGCCTAGGGCCGGAGTGATCGATTTTTTTTCTTAGTGTGTGTTTATTACATGAAACAAAATATACACTTTGCTTTTAATCTGGAAGCAGCAAGAATGATGACTGCTCTGTCCCAAGAATGAGTGCCACATGAATGAAGCCTCAGCTCTTGAGAAAATATTGGTCTCTGGCATTCAGAGGTTTTCATTTTGCAGTAGATGGATTTGCTGTTGTAGCTGTGTAGAGCTTTGCCTTCGTGAGAATAATGCAATCTATTTTCCTCTGTCCTTCCAAAATTTATGAATGTGCTTAGTTTCTAGGAAAAGGAGTGTACCCTCACCTTTTAAATCTACAGCACTACTCCTGTACCGGTTAGGAAAAATTTTTACAACGTGTTTGCAAACATATTTGGGTGCTCAGAAAGCTTGAGCTGCATCTGTGGAAGACTCAAGCCAAAAAGTAAATACCCCACGGTGAAAAGCCAATGTCGGGAGCAGCCGACCCCGATCCGAGCCCGCAGCGAGGTCTGCACCCAGACTGACGGTGCAGCCAGGAGCCAGAGGTCCCCACTTCCAGCATGGCACTGCAGCCCCCAAAACAGGGGGACAGGCACTGAACACTGCTCCACGGAAAACGCCGGCAGCTTCTGCACTGGAAGGTTGGGCTCTGAGTTAGTAACTTCATTAAATAACTAATTGACGGACTAACTTCACTGCATACTTGGTTGTAAGGGAGTTGGCTGAATTAAGACGTCGTCCCTAAAACGACATGACAAGGCGCTTCTTTGGGCTAAGTGAAAGGATCCTGTTCTAGTCTGTGACAATGCCCCCGCCTCAGGCACGCTGTGTCTCAGATATATTGTTGTGGTTCATCACTATCTTCATTCAATTAGTGGATTTACAATTAATGTTGTTATTAGAAGGAATGACTTTAATGACAAATTGTCCATGATAGTTTTTGATCTGCAAAGGTTTATAATGTAGATCGTTATAGAGACATTACCCGTTATGGCTGATGTGAATAACTGAAGGAAAATGAGTTCAACTATCACAGAGTTTACATAATGAAGTAAACTGCAAAATCCTTTAATGCTCATATCGATTTTATCTACGATGATACATCGCTTACGTTTGAAGAATAGCATCGCTAAATTAACATGCTGTTTCAGCTGTTCATGTCTCCCTGGCTCCACAGAGGTAAGACGATTACATTTGGGTATTAGCTTTAATAATATTGATACTGATAGAGAGAAGGCAATTTGCATAACGACGCCAGCTACAGCATCGATCCGACTGAGCATCGACCTGGCTGCTCCGCGGGAGGCTGCCCCGCGTCTGGGACGTAATACCTGCCATAAATTCCCATTACTCTGCTTCAGACAATGACAGCCAGGGCGAAATACCACTCCGGTGCCCTTTCTGTCCATGAGCTCCTGTGTCAACACTATAATAACAGCGGATGATTAATTAATGCCGTGCACGGGGTGTTCGTACTCTACAGTGCGGGCGGTGGCTGGGGTCGCCCCGCCCCGATCCAGCCCCGCCCCGATCCAGCCCCGCCCCGATCCAGCCCCGCCCCCGATCCAGCCCCGCCCCGATCCAGCCCCGCCCCGATCCAGCCCCGCCCCGATCCAGCCCCGCCCCCGATCCAGCCCCGCCCCGATCCAATCCCGCCCCCGATCCAGCCCCGCCCCGATCCAGTCCCGCCCCGATCCAGCCCCGCCCCGATCCAGCCCCGTCCCCGCGCACCTTCTTGCCCCGAGCTCTTCTGTCCTTGCCGGCTACCGTTGGCCGCGCCTGCGCGGTGGCAGCAATGGCGGCGGCTGGGCTCCGCGGTGTCCTCTGGCAGCGGGCGGCCGCCCGGCTGTGGGCGGCGCGGGTCGCTGCGGCGGCGCCCCCGGGGGCGCGGGCGGGTGAGCACGGAGACGGAAGCGGGGAGACCTCGCTCGGCGGCGGGGCGGGTGTCCTTGGGGCGGTGGGCCAGTGACTCCGGGGCTGGGGTGTGAGGGTGGCGCGACCTCCCCGGCCTGGCTGCGGCTGCCGGCGGGGCCCGTGTCCACCTTTGCCTTGTTGCTCTCCCGCCAGCCTCGGAGATGTCCAAGGACTTGCTGCCTGGGCCGTACCCCCGGACACCGGAGGAGCGGGCAGCTGCCGCAAAGAAGTACAATATGCGGGTGGAAGACTATGAGCCCTACCCTGACGACGGCTTTGGGTGAGCTGGGGGGTTCCGTGCCCCTGCAGCCGGGGAGCAGGCCAAGGCCAGCACCTCCCGGCAGGCTGGTAGTCTCTGTTGAATGCCTGGAGATGCTGTGCTGTGAGCTTAGAGATTTGAAGGCATGCACCAGTATTTTAAAACAGGAACAAATGGAATGAGTTGGAGGCCTGTGTGAATAAAGTGTTGTATGAGAGACTAAATATGCCGTTGTAATGCAGGGCTAAGAGGGATGAACTGAAAGCCATCTCTGAAATAAATGTTGGGGGAATATGTTGCTGTGTGCAAAATGCTAGATAACTAGGGTTCTGTATTTCACTTAAGCTTGCATTTTCTTCCAGCTAGTATAGCCTAAAAAGGCCACTTTGAGGAATGCAATTTGTTATGATGACTGGCATCGAGGTGATGACTGTTGTGCTAGTTGCATGTATGCATTTAAAATATGTGTATACATAGGAGCTATAAAAACAAAGTAATGTTTAAGTCTTCCGTTTCCATAGGCCTATGCTATGGTGTCTCCCCCAAAATGTTTCTAAGTTAATACAGATTTCTTGTATGTTTGGGTATTTTTCTGTTTCACACAGGTATGGTGACTATCCCAAGCTCCCTGATAAGTCGCTTCATGAGAGAGACCCCTGGTACCAGTGGGACCAGCCGGACATGAGGCATAACTGGGGAGAGCCGGTAGGGATGTTAATAGCGCCTTTCATTATGATTGCAATGTTACTGTTACTAAATACTAACGTGCACATCTTGTCAGTGCTTTCTGTTTAATCCTTTGTGTAATTGCATCATCAACTGCAGCTGTGTTGCCTGTGCAAGCAGGGACAATCAGTTGGAGGGAAGCTTAGGCTGTGGGCATCAGGGTAAATATTTTGAAACTGTTGAGGAATGTTAACATCTTACTACATATGAGGAGGGAGACTTTACAAACTCAATTTTTTTTCTGTAGGAATAGGAAAGTCTCATCCATTTTCTTTGCCTGATGTGACTCAGTATGAGAACTTAGTTCAGAATCACTTAGCAAAGAAGCCATAATTTGAGTAAAGTCCTTCTAGTACAATGGAAGTAACTACTGCTGCTTTATTACTTCAGGGTTGTTTTGGGATAGTATATATGTAAAGAGGTTTTCTCTGAAGAAAGTTTGCAAGATATCATTAAGAGAAATAGATGAATAGAGCATCTGTGTTGACTTCCAAAATTTAAGTTCCTCAGACTCCTTGTAAAGGAGTAACTTCAGTTAGCGCATGGTCTTTCTGTGAATGACTGCAGTCTAACTGTGGTTACTGAACTTGGTAATTGACTTGAGCTCTTCTTAATGAAAGCAGAGATTATGTAAGCATGTGTATGTAATACATCATAGTATAAACATGCAAGAGCATCATAGCATGTGTACCACGGTAAAATTTAAAGTGAATGTTGTAATGACTGTAGAAGCGCATGAAGAAACCTGTGGTGATTCTGTATTGTGGTGGTGCTTGGTACAGGCAGGCTTGTGTAGGTACCCTTGCAGGTGGAATATATTGCTGTGTCTCAGGTGTCAGCAGATGCCTCTGTTTAGGCAGTAGAATTCTGCTCGGTCTGGTGCTCTGGGTTTGATAACAAATGGCCCTGTGTGCAAAGGGGAAAGATGGGGAGCTAGAGGCAGGACTTGAGCTGCAAATTAATGAGTTCTCTGCTTTCATTAATGTGAAAGGGGACTATAAGCAGAACATGCTTAGGACTTCCCTATGTATAATTTGAGGCAGAAGCTTGAATGCCCTCTGCTTCAGTCAGGAAGGGCATTATCTTGCTACCAGCCCTGCTCTTGTCATGGAGTCACAGTGGCAGGTGCTCTACCTGTTTTGAGAAACCAGCTTCCATGTGGCAGGTATTCCTTCTTTGTTTGAAATAATGTCTGTTGAGGTGTGTGACTGAACTTCCATAAATGAGGGTACTGATTCATACCATGACTTTTCAACAGTGCTGGGGGACAAATCTAAGGTGGAGTGATTATGTATATAATACAAGCTGCTGCTATCCTATATTTAAGCATATTGTCTGGTATAAACATAGGGTGGAATTTGGAGTCCTGAGTTATGTAAGTGACAACTTGCTGTGACTGTAGGTAGATCACTTATCTCCTTTGTGGCTTTATCACCACTTGTGAGATGGGGATAAATCTGCTTCTGGCAGTTTTGTGAATGTTGTAAAGCACTTCTTCCCTTGATAGAAGCAGCTTGAGCACAGTTGATAAATGTGCAGCCATTTTCTTTTGTTCTTTAGATGCACTGGGACTTTGACATGTATATTCGGAATCGCGTTGATACATCTCCCACTCCAGTTCCCTGGCACACCATGCGCAAACACTTCCTTGTCTTTTTGAGTACCATGCTGATCATGTTTGGTCTTGGAGAGATCTATCCATCTTACAGGCCTGTGGTGAGTGACACACTTGGGTAAAGGGAATAAAAGTAGCTGTGTCTCTTGTCACCGCGGATGTGTAGGAAGAGTGGCTTTGCTGAAGCTGAATGATGGGTGGGAATGTAAAACTCTGCTGCTGGCAGGCGATGGGCCAAGGGGTGTCCTGTGGCCTCATCCAGCCTGAGTTGTTCTGTTGAATGGCTTGGCTCAGCCCACAGGTTCTGCTTTGTAGTGAGCAGTGCCTGCTTGTAGGGAACTAATTTTAAGTTGTACTTCTTACAGTATCCCTTCTTTGGTCTAGGTATTCTCCTCCCCTGTGTGCATCTGCACAAGGGACATGCTTTATCTCTTCTCTTGCCCTGTGTTTTTAGTTATATAATGATCTGGGTCATTTGGAATGTACTTCTGAAAAATACATCTGAATACACAAACAGCTTTTGCAATACATTATCCTCATGCTGCGAGATGAACTTTTGGTGAAGATTAAATGCAAGACCACCTTGATGTTACTGTTAAAGGATGTGGATTTGTACAAAGAACTCTAACTCTGAATTTACTTCTCTTGTACTCTAATATCCCTGCTGAAGAACTTAAGAAATGTAAATTTTAGTTGTAAATGACAAGCCTTGATTTGGGTGGGGTGGGGTGAGACATTTTCCTGTTATCCCTTAATTTGCTTGGTGAATTTGCCACTATCTCTCCCTGTAGGGACCGAAGCAGTATCCCTTCAATGACCTGTATCTGGAGAAAGGCGGAGACCCCAATAAAGAGCCACCAGTGGTGACGCACTATGAAATCTGAAAGTTGTCAGAAGTGCTGTGTTTCTCCTGCATCAGCTCTGCTGGGGATGTCATCTTCTCTAGTGTTCGCTGTGGCACGTGTTAACACTTGTTCATCAACTTTCAGCCACTAACTGCAGTGAAATATATCAATGATACCCACTGTGCTAGCTGTCTTCTGTTGGTTTGAGAAGGCTGAATGATGGCTGATGAAACTGAATGACCTTTGCCCCACAGATACTAGCCCATTTAGAAAACCAGTAAAGTTCTGCGTGCAGTCCTGGGACTGCTGCTAGTTTATGTACCTTGTACACAAACATTCCTTAGCTAAGCCTGTTTGTGGCAGATACTGCCTATTACCAAGTGGCTTACTCCAGGTGCTGCTTGGAGTTGAACAAGTGTCATCGTGTAATGTGAAATGACAGGCACAACCACAGTGGCCAGCGCTTGGGAGTCTCCTGCTGTCTGGATAACTGTCTGTCCTTACTGGGATTTGGCTTTGAGCTCTTCCTGATCTGACTACTCCTGAAATGAAGCTTGCACAACCAGTAGGAAGCAGTAGTGAGGCACAGAGCCTTGCAGTGTATGGCCTGATGCTGACAGCAGAGCTGAGGAGAGCAGTGGTACGAAAAGGCTGATGAGCAAGTCCAGCTCTGGCCAGACCTGTTCTGCTGCGCATGGGCTTTGGTCCAAGAGCACAAATGCCAAGTTGCTCCTGTACGGTCTGAGCTCATCCACCAGGGTTGGAGTTATGTCTGACCTGTTTCTGCAAAACACTAGTCTAGGGCCTCCTATGGCGTTATCAGCAGTTATACAATTTTATTAAGCTCCTAGATTTTTCCAGCTCTACTCTTCCCTTAACATAAGGGTTTTTTCCCCCTTGTTACTGGAGGCAATGGTACCTTCAGTACTGATTTACAGTGAAAGTTTTCTCAGCTGCTCTGTGCTAGGGCTTAGACCCTGCTGCCTGGCTGCAGGAGTGGGTGATGACAGAAGGCTAAGGGCTTGGGCTCTCCTGGGTGCTTCCTGTAGGCTGGATGCTGTCAACACCCTGTCATGACTCATAGTTTTGTGCTTTAAGAGAAGCAAGTATTTGTAGATAGAGATTCATGATTTTTTCAATCTATAAAGATTTTTAACCCCAGATTCTAAAGGATAGCTAGCTTGATCTCTGCATAGGGATTTCTGTAAGGGTGTATGTTGAAGGGGATGATGTGATTGACTGTGAGGACATACAAATGTGTGTGTAAATACAACGAACTTCTTTGGAGGTGCTGAACGATCGGCATTCCTCCTGGCTTTTGCAAGCTGTCACCTTCTCTTCTAGTTACAGAGATGCTTAATTTTAAATTACAGATTATTATTTACCCCAGAAGGGTTTCTAAAGTATTTTTTGAGCTGTGGGGACCTTGAAACTGAATTCTGTTACAAAGTGTTATGCAGGGGAAAACACTCCTTAGGGATACTTGAGTAAGAATTACTGTTCCAGAGCAGTTATGTGACAGCACTATATACAATGTTGTGATAGTGGTAAGAGTCCAAGTAAAATGAAAAGGATGAGGGCAGTAATAGGAGCCTTACCTTGGTGTATGTAAAGGGAAAATGGGGGTTTTAGTGTAGGCAATTTTTCTCAAAACAGAGAGGTGAGGGAAGGAGATCTGGGTTCTGCTTTTTTTTTTTTTCTTTTTTTTTTTTTTTTTTTTTTTCCCCTCCTGGCAACTAAAATGCTTTTAGGAAAATATGTTCTGAAGCTGTGCACCCTTCACTTCTGCATGCCCTCTTGGGAAGGCTTAAATCTGTTGCTGAGGCAAAGCCCTTCTGGGAAAGGGTGACTTCAGAGGCAGCAGGCCCCAGCTCCCGCTATGGTCATTCTTGGCCTGCAGCATGAACCGTTTCAGAGTAGCGGATGGAGCAAATCCAAGTACTGTAAAACCAGAAAAGGTCCCCGAGAGCCTCTTGGCTTGGGAGCCCCGTGCTGAGCCCCGGCGGCTGCTGAGGCCCTCCCCGGTCGCGGTGCCGCAGCTGAGGAGGAGACATCCCGCTCCTGGTCAGGAGAGCTGAAAGCACACTCCCCACACGCTTTCGGGACGCACCCGGAGGGCGGTAGTGGCCAAATTCCCCAAGGGGACGGGCTCCCGCACCCTGGTCGGCGGTGATGGCTCCCGCCCTGCGCGGCGGCCCGGATGCCGCCAGCGGTAGCGGAGCGGTGACGGCTCCCGCCGCCCTCTGAAGCTGCTGTCTGCGCAGGCGTGGCGGGACGGGCGGCGCGCGCTCCCTCCGGCGCCGCGGGGGCGGGGTCACGGGCGGTGTTTCGCGGGCGGGCGCTTTTCGGCTCCTGGCGGCCACCGTCGTGAGGGCTCAGCCGTGGGAGCTGTTCGGGCTCGGGTCGGCGGCGCGGTGGGGACGGCCAGCGAGCCGGTAAGGGCCGCCGCCCGCCTCTCCTTCCCTCCTCCCGCTCCGCTCGGCCCGACGCGAGCGGCTGCTCCTGCTCCGGCCCTCGCGCCCCTCAGCCCTGGCTGCCGGGGGCAGGGACCCGGGAGCCGCCCCCCGGGCCGGCCCAGCCCCGACCGCGGCGCCCCTGCCCTGCCGCGCCCCGGGGCTGGGCCCCGCGACCCCATTTCCCCGCAACCCAGGCCTGCTTTGCTGCGCTGCCCTGCCCGTCCCGGTGTCGCTGCGAGCTCCGTCCCCAGGTCCCGTGGCTCCGTCCCTACCCTTCTGCCCCGGGAGCCTCGGAGCTTGCTTTCCCTTTGCCGGGGGGGGCGGCCTCTGGGCAGCGGCAGGCGGGGAGCGCCTGTGGGGAGCTAGGCTGGTTGACCTGGGCCGCGGGGAGGCCTCTGGCGAAGCCAAGGGCCTATTTTGTGACACCCGGTGGCCGAGGACAATGCTTGCTTTCTAGACCTTCCCTTTTTTTCACTATGGTACAGCATCATGCTGGTGTGTGGAGTGAGCTGACTAGATACCTGTATAGGCACTCCCATCTGGGCAGTGCTGTGCGCTTGGCAATAGCTTTTCAAAGTGCTCAGAGCACAAGAAGTTTCTTTATATACCATGGGAGCTGTCATGGAGGAATGTGCTGAGCCCTGCGTGGCAACAACCCCGCCTTGCAAACACCAATGATTAGCTGAGATTAGTGTCTCTGTGCCTTCTGCCCTCTGTAATCGGGGTTTATAATAAGCACTTATGAGAACAGCCTGGCTGTAAGGTGTTGGGGAGCTGTGAAAGGAGAGTGTCAGAGCAATGCAAAGGGAAGGAGAAGTACAAAGACTTTAAATCAATGCTGGGATGTGGAGACTTTAGGTCGGTTTGTCTTAACCATTGTGTCATGGCTGAGAGGCCTCTTTCAATTCTTAGGGTGGCTGCTTGTCACCTGGGTGACCTTGGACAAGTCTCTTCTGCCCAATTCTCACCTTTACCTAAGGGGGATCAGGCTATCAGCTCCTTTGTGTGCTGTGCTGGAAGTCCAGTATCAGCAGGAACTGTTCAATGCAGAATGGTTGGGTGCCCAGTTGCTGGAGGAGGATTGGGAAAGTCAGTAGGAGGGGATTTCTGGCTGACAGTATTTGGGTGGTGCAAGAGAGAGAAGGCCTCACTAGAGTGATACCAGGGATGATTATCAGGGCAGCTGTGAGGTTCAATTAGCTGATACAACAACCACAGTCTTTTAGGATGTATTCCAAGCCACAAGTATTTCAAGTTAATGTAGGTGAGGAATTTTTGCCTCTGTCAGCATTGTTTGCGTGGTCCGTCGTGATTTGAGAACACGTGCTTTTACTTTTCACTGTTTGGCTGTGTGCTCTCCATTTCCCGGTGGTGAGGAGCGCTCTGACCTGCCGAGTTTTGCTTTGCAGACACTGTTGCCTTTTAAGGGCACTGTGCAGGAAACCACGGCCGGGGGAGGCTGCGGGGAAACGCTGCTTCTGTCCTGTGACTCCCGCTGGGGCTGAGGTTCGCTAATACGTTAGGTCTGTAATCGGATGTCTGGAGGAGGAGGAGGTATTGTCATGATTAATTAATTAGAGGTCCTGAGAAAAGCGTGAGCTTTCTCAGAAGTCTTAGATGCTATACTGGGAGGTGACAGCAGGTGGCAATCTCTCCCCAATCATTCTCGTGTGGAAGAGTCTGATGCTTGTGAATTTTTCTCAGGCGGCCACAAGAGGTTGCTAAAGAAGGGCTTTTTCCTGCTCTAAGGATCTTTGAGTCCTGTCCTGGATACAGACGTGCACAGTGTATAGGAGGATCGCTTCTCTAAGACTCATATCCGGCTTTTTTTTCCTTCCAAACTCAGACCCCACTGATTTAAGGAGGAGGTGCTGCTGCATCCCTGCAGAACCTCAGCTGCGGTGGAGCAGAACTGATAGGAGGTGCTTAAGAGATGGTGTGATACTCTGATTTTGGCTTCTTGGGCATCTCCTGTGGGCATTCTCAAGTCTATTGGCACTGCTGCTGCTTTGCCTTGAAGACCAGGGACACAGTGTACCTGTTCATTACCTGCGATCCAGCACCTCTACAGTTGTTCTGTTGATATTGAGCCACTCTAAAGAGTGAAGAAACCCTAAAAGAGTGTGGAGTTATTAGCCAGCAGGTCCAAGCCCAAGAAGCAATGCTGACCAGATTTCCCTTTGTGTGGGCCTCAGAAGGCCGTAGCTTCATATAAGCCACAAGATGATGGAAGGCTTTTTCAGAACTGGTTTGGGTTTGTTTGGGGTTTTTTGGGATGGTGTGGCCTGACAGTGGGCTGGCCACAGCAAGCTACCTTTATGAACTCACACTGAGCTGGCAAGATGCAGAGTGTTTTGCTGCACTGCCTGCGGACAGTTTTACTTTATTTGGCATGATATCATCTGAGTGCATAGTTAGCAGCTCTGTTTAGCTAGAGTTAAAAGACTGTGCTGCAGCCAGGCTCGAAAGGTTTAGGAACTGCTCGTGAGAGTGACCCCGTGAGCCTGTGAATAGTATGTCCGCACATCACTGATGTTGCTGACGTGCCTAGAAGACCTGGGCATAGTCTGGGATGGAGAGGTGCTGGATGCTTTCTCCTCAGCAAGAACAGGATCGTACATGGAACAATAATTTGTATTTATATTCAGTTTTGCAACCTTCTGGCTGCCTGCTGTTGTTTGACTTTCAATTGTCCTGCTACATTATTGCCCAACTAATCTCTCTCCAGTGACATGGGGAAGTTGTGTTACCATTTCACAGGTGTCAGTTGATCTATGCAGAGTAAATAAAAAGAGTTTTCAGAGCTGAGATTGAAACCCAGTAGTTATTTCTGGATTGCTTCTTCTCACCTTCTGCCATTTACAAGCTCAAGCAGAAAGTCAAATGAATTCTTTCCTTTCACCTCTCAGAGGAACGAGAACAAAGTACATTAACTGAATTGGCGTTTGATAGCATTGCACTTTGTTTTCTGTTGCCACGTCACTTTTCTGCTTGGAATTTAGCCTGCCCTGAGATTCCTTCTGCTCCCTTTCTGCTTATGTATGTACTGACATCAGCTTGTTCAGAGAGAGCAACTACTGCTTTGCAAATACATTTGTTTAAATTAATTTCTGCAGCTGATTTAAACCAGCCTGGACTGAAGCCTTGAGTGTGTTGTTTAATTTAGATCCCTTTCATTTTACTGAATCTCTCCTATAATTGGGGTATATGAAGGAGAGAGCTGTATATGAAAGAAAATCTGGGATCAGACAGCTGGGATTGTTTGCAGGTTTTTTTCAGGAATTCTAAAATACCCTAATTCATTCCTGTGAAACTATTCACTACCTCGGGAAGTAACAAGTAACTTCTCTCTATTGAGAGCAAGTTGTTTGTAAGAGGGATATTTTGTTACTGTGTTATTATTTTAATGTTGACTTTATCAGCTATTCTAACCAATGTGTGAAATTTCTTCTAGAGCCTAGAAAATGAAGCTAAAGGAAATTGAGCGAACAGCTGTCCAGGCATGGAGTCCAGCAAACAACCACCCCATTTATCTAGCAACAGGTAAAGTTCTTTACAATTTGTCAAAATTAAAGTATGAGTCACAGATTTTATGTAGAGTTGCACTGGCTTTAACTTTCAACAATTCCCACCTTAATGATCTCTGGAAAAGCAATATACTGAAAACATTACAGCCTTTTTTTTTTTTTTTTTTTTCTTTTAAGTGAACTGTAGAGGATTATTTGCATGCCGAGCTTTGATACCTTAAAGGCCAGTGATTTTTTTCAAGGGGTGAATACATGGCTTTTTGGATGTAACTTCTAATTAAGTCTGTATGAACTTCAGCACCTGCTTGCTATAAAAATTAAAACAAAATAAGGTTACCTACTTGGTATGTCTGTGGGAGGGGAAAAAAAGTTCATTCTAATTATGTTCATTTGAGCTCCCTTTTACTTTGTTCATCTTCAGACGTTATCATATGGTTTGACAATCAAATAATAGAAATATCTTCTCCCTAAAGTTGCATGTTTCAGTTATCATTCAATTTTCAATATTTCTGCAAAACCTTAAATTTGCATTTTGTTGATATTATTCACTATTGTTATAATAATTTTATTTCCTGAAGCACAAAGTCAGCTTGTTCACTGAGTTGGCAGTGGGTGAGTTTAGTGTCTGTGTGGAACCAACAGCTTAGGTTGTCTACCCAACATGAGAAGTAGTCAGCTCTGTCTCTTGCCTGGGTTGGGCAGCACTGCCATATTGTTTTGCCTTTTTTTTTTTTTTTTTTTTCTTCCAGAGATGACTGTCAAAAGAAGGTAATGAAAGTTCATCTGTTGCCTTAAAAGTGAAATTCTTGGGGTAGATGGTCTATCTTGTGTTTCTCTAATAAGGACAGATTTTTGGTTGGACCAAAGGTCTTGGCTTCAGTCTGCTTTAGATCAGAAACTGCATAGTTTCATAATTTGTACTGCTTTTTAATAGTCTCTTGAGCACTTTCCATGCCATAGGCAGTTACAAAGCACCTCTGTGGTAACTGGGTGACTATTTGCCTGGCAGTGTCCCATTAGGCAACGTTAAATCTATTTTTAGCTTTTATCCTGTAAGCTAAGGAGAAGGAAGGAAGCCACCACTGTGTAACTGCTAGCTGTCTGTGGGTCATTGGAGAGTGTTCAGTTGGCTAAGGTTGAAGAACTTTTGCTGTAGACCAGGTTTAGAAGGGCTGGTCAAGACATATGGTCATGGTTGAGGAGCAGTATACAGAAGTGTTTGGGATCATACTTGTAGCAGGGTTTCGTGATGTGACTGCATTTGTAATTTAGATAAGGACTTAATATCAGAAGCTGTGGCTGCTTGGCAGAGGGTATATGAATTATATTTATTCCAAGAGAGAAAGGCATTTGCTCAACAGTAACCCTGGCGCCCAGAATTTCTTGAAGAGGTTCTAATTTCTTTCAAAATATTTTTCAGAATTGTTGGTTCCTCATTCTGAGGTATTCAAGCATGTCCTTTCCTTGAACAGGCACAAACAAGATTGTGTTGACTGTGAAGAATTTCCAACTTATGAAGATTTCCAATGCCCTGCTCTTTTTGTATCTTGTTCTCTTGAAAAAAGTGCCCACTTGTTTCACCTTTGTATTTCTGCTAGGAACATCTGCCCAACAACTGGATGCATCCTTCAGTACAAATGCCACCTTGGAAATATTTGAGGTTGACTTCAGGGATCCCTCTGTGGACATGAAGCAGAAAGGAACACTTCCTGCCTCAAACAGGTACTAGAGACTCATACTGACATGTCAATCAGTGGAACTGAAAAAGGCTTTTCTGGTACAAGAAAGGAGAGGACGACATCATATTTTGGGGGGTATAAAGTGATCTTTTGGATCAGTTGACCTCTGTCTTGAAGAATCGAATATTCTTGTTGACACAAATCTTGTTGGGTGTAAAAGTGCAGCAGTTGGACCATTGGAGAAGTCTGAAAGGACTTATGTAGTAGTCAGTCAGGAGAGTCATTCTATATCATGTGAATTTGCTGGGGCTGATGATTTGCAATAAAGAGACTAGAGGAAGAGCTTTTTAAGACAAGGTGATTTCTTATGCTCATCAACGTGGATGACATTAGCACCCAGTGTAAAACACAGCCTTGATTTGTAACTAGCAGCTTTTACAGTGAGTAAACATATTTTTCAAATAATAGCTCTAGAAAAGAAGGCATATAGTCCTGTAATCTAATTTTCTATGTAGTGTAGAGGTTAGAGGAGTTCACCCACCAAATCCCATATAAGGCCCTAAATGTTTTAAGGGGAGAAAAGGGGCGGGGCGGAAGGGGAAGAGATCGACTAGCTCTTCCTTTGTAAGTTCCCTTTAAAAGTCTTTGGAAGGAAGTTCACTTCTTTTTTTCCATGTAAGAGCCACGGTCATCTTCAAAGGGAAATGGTTATTTTAAGGTTCAGACTGATGGTTATGTTTGATAGGTTGGAACACAGAGGTGCTTTTTGGTAATGCAGAGGGTGTCTTGACTTCCACCAAATATTGTGGCCTATGCCAACTTTATCATCTTCTTTTTTAGGTTTCATAAGCTGATCTGGGGTAACTTTGGAAATGGGTCCCCAGAGTCCTCCGGAGTGATCATTGGTGGAGGGGATAATGGTGTACTGACAATGTACAGTGTGCACCGCATCTTGGCCTCAAAGAGTGAGCCTGTAATTGGGCAGACAGAGAAGCATTCAGGTCCTGTTCGAGCTCTTGACTTCAACCCTTTCCAGGTAGACAACATTGAGATACTTATAAGCAAATGAAAGTTAACCTCCATACTAAAAAAATTTTCCCCTTGTGTATAGAGATGTATAAACTGAAGGAACAGTTTTTAACCTGAAAGAGGCATGGTAGTTGTGACACAAGACTGATTTGGGGCTCATCTTTGCCACTGAATTCCCCTGTGACCTTGATCAAGTCTCTCACCTCTCTGTAAAAACTCATCTTGTAATATTGTTACATGTTAGACCATTATCCATTTGAAATCAGAACTTTTTTTTATTTGTTCAGTTGTTTTCTAATTCAGTGGGGCTCAGATCACACTTGAAGGGGCTGTAACATGAGTGAGCAGTGAACAGAACACAAGTTCTTGTGGTAGCACAAAAGCAAATTGAAAGATGTCTGCAGACCCTTGTGGGAAGCCTGGGTCTTCTCAGAAGAAATGTCCTTGGTGCTGGGATGCAGGGCAAGATGCCAGGATGCTGGCCAGTGACAGCGGCTTCCAGGCCTGTGGCAGAGTTTCATGATGAGTAACACCAGTCACCTGCACATGTAGCTTGCTAGACAAATTTTAGAGGTCTGTGCCATGGTACAGCTGAAGGCACAGAGGCCAGAAATGTGCTTGGTTTATAATCCAGTTAGTATCTTTTTGCTTACCTGTGGCTGTGAAATGCAGCTGTTATCTGCCTTTGGAAGCTTTTGGATTTTTTGCTTACATTTATTACATTTATTCAGCATGGGGAAGAGAAGGCTCTGGGAAGACCTTATAGCACCTTCCATTACCTAGAGGGGGTCTACAAGAAAGCCAGAGGGCATGTAGTGATAGGACAAGGGGTAACGAATGGCCTTAAGCTGAAGGAGGGTAGATTTAGTTTAGATATGAGGAAGAAGTTCTTCACTGTGAGGATGGTGAGGCACTGGAACAGGCTGCCCAGAGAAGCTGTGGATGCCCTGTCCCTGGAAGTGTTCAAGGCCAGGTTGGATGGGGCTTCGGGCAACCTGGTCTAGTCGAGAGTGTCCCTGCCCATGGCAGGGGGGCTGTAACAGGATGATCTTTAAGGTCCCTTCCAACCCAAACCCTTCTATGATTCTGTGATTTTTAAGAAATCCATCCTCTTTCCCTGTGAAACTCAGCTGAGCTTTTCTTTTTTATGCAGAGTAACCTCTTAGCTTCTGGAGCCAATGATTCTGAAATTTTCATCTGGGACTTGAATAACTTCAGTGTGCCTATGACTCCAGGGGCTAAATCACAGGTAAATGAGTTTTCCTCTGCACGATACTGCTGCGGTTTTATATCTCAGTAGGCAAGGCAAAAAGATGTGAGTGTGTGGGAATGACCTTGATGTCTGTCAGGAGAAAGATGAATTGTAACTGATCAACTTCATTCTGGGGAAGTGGAAAGAGTGTTACAGAGGAGGGCAGGTAGGCTGGTGAGCTCTGGAAGGATGCACTTTGCATGGATGGGTAAGCTCTTTGGTGATTTGAATCAAGTAACTGACCAGTTTATCTTGTGATCCAGCTGGGGCACGTGTGGTGGATTAAGAAGGCTTCTTATTGGACCTTCTCTGAGGAATGAATTTACTTCAGGCTTCAGCTGAAGCTTTTCATATCTCATGAAAGTAATATCCCTAGCAGAGTTGGTGAGCCATTTAACATATCTTGGCTATTACTCCCAGATAATGTTTCCTGAGTTTGAAGAGGAAGAAGCTTCTGATGCTGATTACGTTATTCAGGGCAATCAACTGAAAGGGAAAAAAAATCGTAGTAAACTTGCATACAAGCAGGCCGAGTTTTATCTCCAATAAGCCTCCCATTTGTTTCCTTGCCTATCTCCTGCATTGCGGTAGATACAGTAACAGCAATTACCCTTGCATGCTTCATCATTTTCCATCTCATTGCACTCCTGAAATGTTGCATAAGGTCATCTTTCTGTTTAAGTTCATTGCAGGAGTTAGGGTAGAAGTTCTGAGAACTGATTTATGACTCATTTGGCCAATGCAGAGTCCAAATGCTCCCAAAATGCAAAGGTGCTTTTCCAGGTGAGGTTCCCCCACAGCATTTGACTGTCCACTCTACATTCTGAGTAAAGGACTTTCCATGCTCCCTAGTCCTTCTGGTCAGTGCTGCTATTTCCAGTTAGTTAATCAGTGATTGAAGAGAGGAGTCTGTATAAAACCCTAGCTTTAGATTAGTGATTAGTGTTTTCTCAACATGGGAATAATGGATGTGTGGCCTTTTCCTATCTTGGCAGCCTCATGAAGACATCAGTGTGGTGTCCTGGAATCGGCAAGTGCAGCATATCCTGTCCTCTGCTCACCCCAGTGGCAAGGCTGTGGTTTGGGACCTCAGGAAGAATGAGCCTATCATCAAAGTCAGTGACCACAGCAACAGAGTGAGTGAAGGAAAGACACTGATTCTGACTAGCTTGCAACACATCACGTGTGACTGCAAAGCAGTGGTGCATGCTCTTTGAGATCAAGTGTTTTCATTGTGGGAACTGTTGGGGCTGGTTCTCTTGGAGCTGTAGTATCGAAGCACCTCTTTTTTTTTTTTTTTTTTTTTCTCTAATGAAATGGAGAAACAAGACCTCTAGCTGTTCCTAAAATTAGGACACCCTCACATTCAATTTCTATGTTCACAGCTCATTTATGAGAAACCTCCTGCATTTTAATTGCAGCTGTCTTCCTAGATGAACTTTGAACTAGTCCTTCAACTTCTGTATGGTTAGTAGGTTTTTTTGCTCTGTAGAGAAGGTAGAAATACTTGCTTCCCACAGCAAGACATTGCTGGACTTGCTTTATGTAAAGCATTCAAGGCAGTTAAGTGCAGAATGATGTGGCTCTGGGCCATTTGTGCTATTGCCAGTTTGCTTTACTGAATTTTCAGCTTATGCTATTTTTGTCCCTAGATGCATTGCTCAGGAATGGCCTGGCATCCAGAAGTTGCAACCCAGCTAGTTCTTTCCTCTGAGGATGACCGCTTGCCAGTGATCCAAATATGGGACTTACGTTTTGCTACCTCTCCTTTGAGCCAGCTGGAAGGGCACACGAGGTGAGGGCCTGCTTGTTGTGTTGCTTTTTCAAGGATCTCCACCTTTAAAAGGCAGACATCTGGGAGACTGGACTTAGGAGAACTATGATTTTTTTTGCCAGGCCTGCTTTGTTTCATAGATGAATCTGATTGAAGGTAGAGATGACAACAATTTCTGAGATTAAGCAGCATTTCTGCTTTCTTGGTGACAGGGTCGGAGAGTGGACGGGGTATAAAATATGACTGGTTTCTTTCTGATCTATTTTAGGGGAGTTCTCTCTGTCTCTTGGTGCCAGGCTGACCCTGAACTGCTGTTGAGTAGCGCCAAAGACAACCGGATCTTGTGCTGGAACCCAAGTATGGGAGAGGTACATAACCACAGCTATAAGTACGCATGGTCTGCTTTATACAGAGTTGTGTGCTATGCTATATGTGTGTCCCATTTCTGTATCGCTGTGGAGTGCCAATGTAATTTCCTCCAGTATGTCTTCTGTACTATTCCTGTCTGGAGTGAATGAAAGTGTTGTCCATATCCAGACTGAAAACAACGGAGGCAGAGATTTTCTCTGATATATCTGTGTCCAGAGATCATAGAGGGAAGAAAGCTTTAACTAAAACTTACTTTCAGCTAATTATGATTACTTCTGCTATGTTTACACATGTAGTGTTCTCTGTGTCCATTTCTTGTTTCTTTGTTCTCCTAGGGTAGTAAGTTTTTTTGGAGGGGGAAATTGAAGGAGAATGAGGAGCAGTTATTAGGGTCATTGAGAAGGGAACAATGTAATTAAATGTGTGTAAACTTTAGTACAGTGCTTGTATGTGTTTATCTAGTCAAGTATCTCAAAATTACCATCTTTGAAATATTTTGGCATCACCTGAATTAAAACAGGTCTGTGCAAAAAAAACTCCTACTCATTCCTACTTGTGCACACCTACTCATTCAATGCTAAATTTCTGGATAAAACTGAATTTTGAACTTTGAACAAAATTCATGTAGTTGATCTTAATCATATCATGGGGAAAGGACTCTAACAATACTGAACAAAGTCCAGCTGGGAGCCTCAGGCTGGATTCATTTCACGGGACAATTTCACGTAGCTGACCACCTTTGCCTTGGAGATATGGAAAAAAATTAATCCATTTTCATAAAATGCATGAAATGCTGCTATTGTGGTTTCATGGGATTTGATGCTTACTCTGTACAGATGTCTAGTGGTTAGAAGAGAATCAGACTCTGAAATGTTCCTAAAGTCTACTTTTTACTAAAGTATTTTCACTGTATTTTAACAGCAAAAAAAAAAAAAAAAAAATTTGCAGCTGGCTCATCTTTATGCATGCTGCTGTAGATTTGCAGAGTCCAAATTCAGCTTAGGCATTTATGCACAAACTGTTGTTAGGGGGCTGTTCTTGACTTGATACCAATGAACAGAAAATTTTCAGGTGATACAAAAACTGGGACGGTGTTCAATAGTAAGGACAGTACAGTTATACAGAATGGCTGATCTGGTGAGTTTAGGGGAAGGGTTGGTTTCTTTGTTTTTGGGGGATATTTGAGGGGTTTTTTTGGTCCTTTTTTGGTGTTTGGGTTTTGTTTGTTTTTTAATTTAGCAATCCAGATTTTAATATAAGAAAATACAAGTTTTTGTACCTGGGAACAGAAAGCACAGATCATGTTCCCACAGAGAAGGAAGCTGTGATTCTCTGTGCTTTGTGCCTGTGAGGCATAAAGGAAATACCTTCATTTTACAAACTGGAGGTTGAAAGTCAAGGTTGTATTAGTGAGTTGCCCAACATCAGGCAGGAAATCTGTGACTGGGCCATGAATTGAACTTTGGATTTTTGAGTGCTAGTCCAGAAACTTGTTGGCTACAATATCTTTCATAGTTCATCTGCAGCTACAGCCCTCTTTCGTGGTTCTACTTTTTTTCTGTAGGCTTTTATTTTCCTTGTCAAATTTGTTATTCCAGACTAGTCTTTCTGTTAACATGTTCTTGCTCATGACACCTTCTTCCCCTTTGGCTTCTGGTTTTCTTGTGTTGTTTTCTGGTGTGTCTCCCCTGGTTAACAGCAGGTACAACAGTACTGACTTGTTGCTTTTGCATTTTGTTCTACAATCAGAATCCTGTGGTATAGCAGCTTTCTGTGGCTTTCTGTTGTTTGGGCTCAATGTGCTATAACTTGGTTGCAATGCATCCTTCAAGAAGAAAAAGTAAGAGACTTGTATGCAATGGTCATATATAAATAAAGTGTGACCTGCTTGCTGTGGGCAAGTAATTTGGGGAAACCAGGGGACTATTCATGTTGTGCTTCTGCCTTCTCTCTTTCTGTGATAGGTGGTTTACGAGCTGCCCATTCGCAGTCAGTGGTGCTTTGATGTCCAGTGGTGTCCTAGGAATCCTTCAGTCTTCTCTGCTGCCACTTTCGATGGGTGGATCAACATTTATTCTGTTATGGGTGGGAACTTAGAAGCTCAGCAGAAGACGCAGGCTGACAAGGTAAAGTCCTGTGAACATGTTGCGGCTTGACAGATTGGCAATTACTCACCTGACTTCAGAGAGTGTTGGAAGCACACGTGTGTAACAGTATGGTTTTTAAGTGATGCATTCTGTCCCACCCACCACAACATATAGCTGTATGGTGTGGGAACTATGGTGTGTGTGGACTTAATATCCACCAAGTCCCAAAGGGACTACATTGCTTCTTAACAAAAGTGTCTCAGTATTTCTTGTAAAATTCATTGAAGTGAGTGAAGAGAACCAAGATCAAGTGTAGTTTTGATGTTACATATATTTTGTGGTTATTACTACTAGACTAGAAATAAAGCAGCATGCCTGTTAGAGCAACAAGCTTGTCTTGTCATTAGGTTAAAATTAAATACATTGATACTAATTAATATAACATGTTATTCTTTATTAGGTCAGAAGAGAATCTTAAAAAGTAGCTTATAAGCCACTACTAGCAATTTTCCTGAAGTCAATTGACTATAACTTCAAGCATGTTAGTATTTCGATACTGAGACCCATTACTTAACCGATTAATAGATGGGCAAACTCTGAACAGATTAAATGTCAGTAATGTCTAAAATTTTAGTTTTAATCTGGTGTCTAGTCTTTTAATTCCTTCCCTCTCTCCCAGCAAACAAATGCCTTACAATACAGATTTTAAGAGAATACGTATGAGCTGGCTTATATAGTCATTATATAGTCATTTGCAGTTTACTGAGTTCAGTTTCATAGGATTTGCAAGAGAAATAAAATACTTTATCAAGCAACAGCTTTAGGAGATTAAGGATTTATTTAACCCATGGAGAATTTTCTTTCTGTGCATTCTTCATGTGCATGCACCACACTTCAACTCTTCAAAATTGGAGAACAGTAGGGTAGAATAACTCCTAGATAAGTAGAATAACAAGTAAGAACAAAAATAGGAGGAGATAATGACAATTGTGGAGGTGGGGAGTTCATGACTAAAAGGTCTCTTTCCTCTGGATTCCATGGTATCAGGACAGAAACCCTGTTGAAGACCTGGTGGTTGATGTTACTGGTACCCTCGTCATGTATTTATTTTTTTGAAGGTTTGGGGAGATTGATCTGTTAGGTATAAGCTGTTCCTCCAGGAAATGGTCGTTCTTTGAAATTGGTTTCCCCTCAAGAAAGATTTGAAAGATAAAACATGTAGATCTTGTCTGTGATTCTTTGTTTGGCAACCTTAGCTTGATGAGCCTTGTGTTGCTTCTTTTCAGGTATGCTAGTCAGCGCTATTTTGGAGCTATGCACTATGGTCCAGTTCCAACTTGAACAGGGTTATCTTTAGCAAACAACAAATCTACGCCAACAATGTTAAAAATTAAGAATGCTCGTGAACAGTATTGTATATATGGTCACTGACTTCACAAATGTCAGAAATCCAGATCAGAGGTCACTTTTGACACTCCTGTCTAGGCAAGAAAGTCTGGAGAGATGATTTCACCAGCCTCATCTAAGTTATAAAAGCTTGGGACAGTCCTTAAAACTAACCCATTTGAAAGACCCCAGCAACAGAAAGGGAGTCAGCATTCCTTTGTGAGCAAAACAAGAAGTAAGTTGGACAATTTTGACTATATGTTGTCACTGTCTTGCATAAAACAAGTAATTTTGTAACTCCTATGTTTATGAGCTGGGTGCTAGGCCAGGCAGTGTTTGTTAGGGAATTTGCATCTTGCTAAGGAAAAATTACAAGGTGAAGCTTTCTTGAGAAATAATTTCTGTAACTGTTTGGAAATACCATTTCTCTCACTTAGAGGCCAGGTGCTATTCCAGGAAGAGGTGCTGTAGTAGGCTTTTTTTCATCAGTGAGGGAAGTAACTAATTACTAAGCAATATTTTTTGTCCTTACTCCCTACAGAGAGGAATTGAATTATATCTTATTTCTTTCTCCATCTGATTCTAGATCTCTTCCTCCTTCAACAACCTCGATCCCTTTGGCACAGGACAGATCCTTCCTCCTCTGCAAGTTCCAGAGCAAGTAGCTCAGACCACCTTGATTCCACCATTAAAAAAGCCACCCAAATGGATTCGCAGACCTGTGGGGGTTTCATTTGCAGTAAGTGAATGGATCATCTTTAACTTAAAATGCAACAGATGTGTCGTCTTGTGACACAATCTTTTTCTTTCACTAGAGAAACCTTTTTATCTTCCCGTTGCTAGTTGTTCTAATGCCTGTTTAAAGTGCAGTGTGGTGTCCCATGGAGCGAAGCTTTCCTGCTCAACATTCAGATATCTCTCCAACAAGAAGGAGTCCTGTAGCAAAGAATGGGAGGTTATGAGTAAGAGTTGACAAAACTAAGGAAGACTCATAAAAGCTGCTCTCGTAGGCTGTGACACGCATTCCTGTTCTCCTCTCTTTATCTGCATGATAGTTTTTATCATTGCAGCCTGCCTCTCCGTGTCAGAAAAGAACAAACAGTTCCAAATGGTACTTTTTCCTCTGTGCCTCTCTGGGATTGGCAATTGGCTTGGCCTGATAGCACATACACAAGTGTCATGGTTATCAGCCGTCAGCTGAAGGACTTGTGATGTGAACTCCCTCAATGTCTCTACTATCTATACACATTAAACTGTTTGGGTTCCTTGTGATCACAACTGGAGCTCAAGTCCACCTTGCTGAATGAAGAGCTGTGAGTTGCTTTTACCTTTGCTTATAAGAATGCTTACTGTGTCTCCCTCTGTCTTTCTCAGTTTGGTGGAAAACTTATTTCCTTTGGTCTTACCAAAGCTCCTGGGCAGCAAATGCAGCAGACTTACCCACACCAGGTATTCATCAGTCAAGTCACTACTGAAACTGAATTCCTGCTCCGATCCAGAGACCTGCAGATGGCCTTGCAGTCAGGGAATCTCCTTGATTACTGCCAGGGCAAGATCCAGACAGCCAAGTTGCCATTTGATGAGAACCTTTGGAACTTCTTGAAGGTAGGATGGCTGTGGTGAAACACAGAGGTCAGTTCTTTTACAGTCCTGGGGTGGCATGTGTTCATTGTGGTCCTCTCTAGCCCTTTATATTCCTGTTCTTTAAGGTATAAAATGGAACTGAATAGGCTAGTTACTTACTTGTCTAAAGAAAAGTTTTTGCAGTTGAGGTCTTGGAGGTTGCCTTATTTTTCAGTAGAAATGGTCTTTTCAATGGACTTGTTTGGGCTTCGTGTCAAGGCGCTAAAAAGGATTTTCTCATCTCAACCCACTGCCAAATTATATCTTAATGTCTTATGTTTTAAACTGCAAACCAAGCTTGTGTACAAAAGATTGTTCTGCATGACCATTCCTGCATATGCAAGACCAGTTTCTACTGACTGTTTACAAATATATTATCCATGTACAGTTTGATCAATTCTTTAGTAGGAACAGCCTGGGACTGACAGATTCTCCTTGCAGAATGCTAATCGTGTTAAAGCATACAAATAAAGCCTATCAATTAGGCTGCGTGCAACCTGTGGGAATCTCCGGGACTGTCTGAAATCCCCACCCAGGGAGCTTCTGTAACAATTAGTTAACTAATTTTTGTGAAGCCAGCTAGGAATTCAGGTAACCACCTTGTCTCAGTTTCATCTGGACTCAAATCAGTCCATTGTCTCTATGCAGAGATTAGCTTGGTGATTCCTAGAGCATCCAGGGAATTAGTGACCAAGTACACTAGGTATGCTTATAGTCATAGCCCTGATATGCAGTTGTACCTCAATTGTAACTGTGACAAACTTGAATTTCACCCTTTTATCATGATTATAACTTGTCCACCTAATGACTACTGTGGGAAAATCTATGGAATTTGTCATAGTTGAGTTCCTTATCTATAAACTGAGCTCTAAACTTTGCTGCTGCCAGAAGCAGCCAACAGTTGTCAGTGTGTAGATATCTAGGATTTTACATGTTTTCTTGTCTTTTTAATATCCTTTGGGACTCAGGTGAATCTGGAGCAGCAGTCCAGGACTAAATTCCTCAAGCTGTTGGGCTACAGTAAAGAAGATCTGCAAAAAAAGGTAAGGGGTCTTTCCAATAGAGAGAAACCTTTGCAGGACTAAAGCTGTTGCAAGAGGGTCGCAGGGTCCCTACTGGAAATGAGTGAGTGATCTCACAGCACATGAAAGACCAAACTGTATGAAATATCAGGCACATCAAGTATCCCTCATTAAAAAGCAATTGCGGGCACTTGTAAGGGTATAACTGTAGCTGTATTGCATCAGACCAAAGAGATCTTGAGCCCAGTTATCTTGATTCCAGTTGTTGGTGCTCTGGGAGGTGTATAATAAAAGTGCAGTTGTGAGAGCTTCTTCTAGCATCCAGCTCTCTGCATCTCAGGGGATTCCTCAGACAGGAAGAAGGTGACAGATGAAGACAGTCTGGCATAGCACTGATGGAGCTGCAGGGGAGGAAACTCTTGCAGCAGCATGGACAATGGTCTGAAAAGGATAAATAACCTCTGATAGGCAGCCAGCCAGGAATAGGGAGAGGTGGAACTTTTCAAACAGGTGAAAGAGCTGGGGGAATTCTGTCTGGGGCTTGCCCGTCACTTGGTGGCGTTGCTGCCCAGGTGTTTAACTTTGATAGGGGTTTCACTATCTGCATGTCTGTTACTTTTCTAGATCGCCTCATGTTTGAGTAATGGGATCCCCGATAAGAAGCCCCTTCCTGAGGCAGATGAGACAAATATTGCGCAGCCAGATCAGGTATGTCCTGTACATCTTGCCAGCCTGGGAGAGCAGTGGAGGGCAGAATGAACAGGAAGGTTTAATTCCAACCACAAGTTGTTGGGCTCAATGCAGGCATTGCAGAGGGCAGTTCACAGGCCTGTCAGACCCTCACAGGGTCAGACTCAATGATCATAGCGGTCCCTTCTGGCTTTAAAACAAATCAGCAAATGATGAAGACGGACTCCTGGCTGTTAACACTGCAAGAAGGCTTGCTTCACCAGGGCTGATTTCTTCAGTGATAGAATTAGCCTCACCCCAGCTTAACTTCATGCTACAGTTCTGGATTTCCTCTGTGAAACTTCTGCTGTGGTATTTCTTTTGCATTTCTTTCCTTTTCACCTCTGTCCTTTGAAATGTATTCTGACATGATTTTGGGGTGTCCATCTTCAGATACCTTCCAAGGCCTGGTTCAACATGCACTGTAAATTTTGCTCATCTAAGAGATCTAAAACTGCTATCCTCAAATTAGTAATCTTATTTACAAACCTTAAATACTGGCTAAGATATTCTAGGGATAGCAATTGTGTCCTGCATTTCAGTAGAGCACCAGGCATGACTGTGATCCTACTGTTAGTTACAGATGTCACTTGTTGGGCTTGTCCTTATTCTGTCCAAAATTGTTCAGCTTGCTCAAGGGCTGGCAGTTGAGTTGATGAATGCTGGCCAGCAATACTGCTGGCATTGCATGTTTTATACCATCAATCTCCTAAGCTTTGTCAATAGCAGCACTGCTCTTTTTGCTGCCCTGGTGAAACTGTGCAGGTTGATAGAGCAGTGGCAGGAGGCATGATGGGTTTCCAAGTTGAAATCAGATTTATGAGCATGCTCAACCAAATGGAGAGCAGCCCCATCCCATTGTGTAATCCACTGAACTGTTTTGGGCAGGATCTGTGTGTTCAATGAATTAATTAACCTCTTGCACTCTTTGCACAGCTTTTGATAAATTCCAGTGATGATGTAGCTGCTGTTTCCTCCTCTTCAGCCTTTTTTGACAACCTCATCCCACAGAATATGAGTGCATTGGAGATTCCTGTCACAGAAGGTGTGTTACATGAAGTGTATTTCATCCTAGGAAGAGGGGAGGGGGAAACCAGAAAATTAGAGAGACCAGGAAGAATCTGGTCCACTCCGGCAGATGGATACTTTTAAAACACATGACCTCTCCCCGTGTCATGCAGTATATCTCAGCATTGTGCAGAGGGATAGTCTTCCCAGGTAAGAGACCCATTGAAAATATAGGACAATCTTCTAGATGATGGAAGCCTTACAGTCAAGTCAGTGTCTTGGGTTTTTTTTTTTTTTTTTTTAAAGTGTAAAATCTGATTTGGGTTTCCAAATTTTCTTTTAGCTAGGCTTCCATATATTATTGGTTTTTACTGCCTGCTTTTTAAAACAAGCATCATCAATGCATATGGATGATGCTCCTGTGGGCTGACTCTGCTTCTCACCTCTGTAGATACAGATGGACTCATCAGTCAAGCCCTTTTGTTGGGGAATTTTGAGGGTGCAGTGGAGCTGTGCATGCGAGCAGAACGCTTTGCTGATGCCATCATCTTAGCTATAGCTGGTGGGGAGAAGCTCCTAAAGGAGACCCAGAAGTGCTACTTTGCCAAGCGGAAGACAAAACTCTCCCTGGTAAGTGACAGTTTTGTGTACCCACTGAGCAGGGGAAAATGTGTGATATCTTGGCAGATTTTTGCCTGAATATATGTGGAAATACTTTTGCAGGAAGTAGAATGTCAGCAGAATCTGTGCATCTCCTCTTGACTCAACATTTACTCTAACATCCTAACGCTGTATTCCCAGTCATTGATACTAGCTGCTCTGAAACAGGATATATGTTAGACAGATCTTTAGTCTTTCCTAGTGCAGCTGTTTCCATATTCTCTTAAGTGCTTTGGGCTTTTTCACTTTCTTTAGAGGTGTTGGGTTCCAATTACTGTTAACATTGGGATGCTGGGATTGGTGGACCTTAATGTACAGTGAGGTAGTTGCTCCATAGTGGAAAGCGTGCCTGAAAGTGAGCTGCTGCTGTGTGTACGCTTGCTTAAGCAGTCAGCTTATCTTTGCCTTCAGTGACTGACAGGCCTTCTGCTTCCCTTACAGCTCCTTTCCTCCATTGTGCAACAGAACTGGCAAGACATTGTTTGCATGTGTGATCTACGGAGCTGGAAGGAGGCACTGGCCATCTTGTTAACGTACTCAAAGCATGAGGACTATACCCAGCTCTGTGGTATGCAGCATACTATGTTTTGTTATGATTTCCCTTGAGGGAGGGCACCTCTGAACTGCTTACAGAAAGAAGTGGGTACAGCTGAGGAAGTAAAGCACTCCTTACTCATTACAGCTAGCTGGAGCTTAATAAGTGTGGAGTGTTGAGTTAGGAGAATGACAGATGCACCCTGGAGCTGAAAATAATCCTGTAAGGTTATATATGCTGATCTTTCCTGTCACCTTTACCAATAGCGTGGAAAAAAATAGGATAGGCACTAGACTGAGACACTAAAAGAGTGATATTTATTATTATATTCTGAGGAGAAAGGGATTTCCTTAACAGTAAAACAGTGGCTTCACTCCATCTGAAAGAAGTTAACCATTCAGCACATTCCCCTCCCTTTTAAGCTCAAAACCAGGGGTTAATGAATATTTGATGGCTTCAGTAGTTTCCTCAGTCCTGTTAATAGTTCAACAGGCTCAGCAACTGGTTGTTCTGAGAGTCAGAGTTAGCAGGCAATCTAGTGACAGAATCTGATGAAGTTACTCACATTGCTTAGGTGGGAAACTAGCTCCTGGCTGATGGGACCAGCTAAGTGCTGTTGGAAAAATGCCAGCACTTTATACAAGTCAGGTAACACTTGAAATGCAAGAAAGTGTGACATCTTTTACAGACCAAATTGTAGGGGTGGAAAGTGACTGTGGCGGTGGTGATAGTAAGATAGATCCCGCTCACCTTTATCTCCTAGCATGTGCTAAACATTGACAACTACCAGCTTACTAGCTGTCTACTACTGTTGCCTGGAGATTCCTACACCTCTTTTTGGGGGGAAAAAAAAAAGTGTTGGATTTTTTCACTGAATTAATCTGTAATTTTTAAGGTGGTGGGTTTTTTTTCTTTTATATGTCTGGGCAGACATATAAAAATTGGCAGATATATAAAAAAATTACTACTTTTTTCAACCAAGTTGGCTTTGGGATTCCTTAATGGTGCCCATTTCTCTGTGTTATCCAAGAATTATGCAACGAAGCTGGTGAAGGGTCTAGAGAGCAAGTCTTATGAGGAGCAGCTGAGGGAACTGGGGTTGTTTAGCCTGGAGAAAAGGTGGCTGAGGGGGGATCTTACCACTCTCTACAACTACCTGAAAGGAGGTTGTAGCCAGGTGGGTGTTGGTCTCTTCTCCCAAGCAGTAAGTAATAGGGCAAGAGGAAATGGCCTCAAGTTGTGCCAGGGGAGATTTAGATTGGATATTAGGAAAAATTTCTTCACTGAAAGGGTTACCAATCATTGGAACAGGCTGCCCAGGGAAGTGACTGAGTCGCCATCCCTGGCGGTATTTAAAAGATGTGTAGGTGTGGCGCTTAGGGACATGGTTTGGTGGGACAGTGTTAGGTTTACGGTTGGACTCAATGATCTTAAAGGTCTTTTCCAACCTAAATGATTCTATGATTCTGTGATTCTAATTAGATGCAGATCCAAAGCTGTGAATGCTTTTTCATGTTAAGCCAGAGTAGGATTGCTAAGAGATGAGCATTGAGGTTAATGAGCTCTTCAAAGAGAGTGTGTGTTATATGTTGGGTGTATTTCTTCCTCTCTAGACATGCTGGGTGCCCGCTTAGAGTCGGAGGGAGATGCAGCCCTGTCCAATGATGCCTGCCTCTGCTATATCTCATCAGGCAATGTGGAGAGGTTGGTGGAATGCTGGGTAAAAACCCATGAGACTTCGTCACCCCTTGATCTGCAGGTACAGGTGCTATAATGTTGGTTTGACTCCTCATTAGGCCAATCTGGCAGCCTCGATCTGTTTGTATTATCCCTTCAAACAGAGTATCTGGCTGACAGTGGAGACCTGTTTGTAGTCACCAAGGTATCTCCTTCTAGCCTGGATTATGGGTTTACGCATAAAGGGGGCTTGCACTCTTAAGCATTAAGCATTTGTGTGTTTAGAGAGTACTGATTACATCGCACATAAATCCAGCCATGGACAGGAGTTACGGCTTACCCGCCTGTCTTTGTATACTGAAGTCACCTCTCAGCTTCTTTTTAGGCAGGGAAGTTTATACTGTATCTGTTTTCTTACTGGTAGTTGCCTGGGAGTATATTTGCTGCTGTGCTTATCATGTCTAACTGTAATGCTCCAGTTATCTAGCTGTACCTTCAGAACACCTTCTGGCAAAATAAAATAAAGTCTAGACTGTATTATTCCCACTGCAAGTAGAATGTCAGGTATGGGAAGTCAAAGTTTGCTGATGAATCAGTAATTCTAAGTCAGTGTTGTTACCTACCTGTTACACTTAAACCAGTCCTAGCTAAGTCACTAACCCCTGTTGTGTCCACCGGTTGCTAGAATGAACTACACAAGTCTTCCACTCAGGTATCTGCAGATAATGCCCTCTGCTACAGACTTCCCTGGTTTTGCAACCCCACTAATGAATAACAGCAACAAAAAGGCATCTTCAGCATTCCTAGTTTTGTTCAAAACTGATCTCCTCCTAGTTATCAGTTATCAGCTAGTGATGCATGTATCATTCTATAGATATAAACATTACTTTGATTTCTAGGAGTTGGAGGAGTTTTGAATAACTGAAAACCTTCTGGTCCGTTTGTCAGCAGTAATAGTTTTTCCTAGTGAATTTTGCCTTGTATGGTTTTAATCCTTCCGCTTCCAAGTATATAGCTTGTAACTCCTAGAGTTACAGTAGTAACTTCCTAGTAAAAAGAGCACAGTTAATTGGAATGTCCTTGTGACTTCTGACTTTTTCTTTTTTCCCTTGCCATAAAAGTAGCAGTGTCAGGGTTTGCTTCTTGATTCCTTTTTTTTCCTCCACAAAGTGCACCTGAGGAAACGGTCATCAGTGGTAGTACCTGGTGCAGAGTGGAGTAACTTCTGTTCACATTGGACCCGATGTCAGTTGAAAGTGGGGAAAGCCATCTGGTATTGTCTAAGCGTGAGATGGACCAGTAAAACAAGTGAGATTGAGTGGTCTATTTCTTCCCTCCCCCTGGCTTATTCAGGATCTCATAGAGAAGGTGATGGTGCTGAGCAGGTCCATTGAGATGCTCCAAGGCACAGCAGGACCAGCGCCAGGCCCTGTCTTGGCAGAACGAATCACCCAATATGCCAGTCTTCTGGCATCACAAGGATGCTTGGCAGCTGCAATGAATTACTTACCCAGCAGCTCTAAAGAGGTGAGTGAGAAATGGATTGTTGTGGGAAAGACTAGTATGTGGGGAAAAATGATACTTTGTATGAGAGTGCACTTGGGTTTTGACATGCATCAGGACTTAAGGTTTCACCTTAGTTATGGTAACTTGAAAGTAGAGGTGTGGGGTTTTGTTCTAGGACACAGCTTTTGTCTTCATTTGGTTTTTCTTTGTAGGTCCTTTGATTCAGGGAAAAGGAAGGGAACTATAGAAATGATAGAAAATGTTTTGTGGGGAACACCACTGGGAAGCAGTTTTCCAGGGAAGCTGCATGTATTTCTGAAACTAGCTGGTAGAGGAAGGGAATGCAGAGGTCACCTTGTAGTTTGAAACAAATCTGTCTAGTGCCCAAATGTGAGTAGGGGTTGGGGAGGGAATACCCTAAAGACTGGGTAAAGGATCAGTGAGACTTCATCTGTCTGGGAATATGGCAGGTGATGTCCCAGATTGTTGCTTACAGTTTGTTTTTTGTTTTTCCCTGGTGGCTACTGGGGAAATGGTTAATTTTGCAGGTTGATGCTCAGTACTTTGGGTCAGAGTCTGCTTTGAATGCCTCCTCAGCACCTTCCATGTGAGGCTCTCAAGGCACTTCTGCTAAAGCATAGTTTGTTTCAGCTCCTGATCGAGCAGCTCCGAGACCGGCTTTTCCATGCTCAGGGAGAGAATGTGGGTGATCAGCAGCCACCCCCTTTTCCCTACACTCGTGTCAATGTAGGTGTCACTAAACACACGTCCACAGCAGCCAAGGGTGGTTCTGCCCCTGAAGGAGCAGCTCACAAAACAGGTCCCAGACATCCAGAGAAGGTAGGCCTTAAACTCATGATGTTCATGGCCTGGGGAGAGGGAGGGAGGCTACTGGGTTGAGGGAGGCTACTGGCTTGTGGAAGGCATATGAAGTGATAGGAGATGATGCAGATTACAGGCATTGAGGAACTCATCAGTGATGTCCTTCACTGGAGCAGACACAAGCTCTGTGATAATCCAAAAGTAGGCTTTTCATAAAGCCCTGTCCCATATGCAGTCACTGGAGGAGACTGTTACAAGTGTAGTGGTCCACTGAGATCTCGCATCCTGAGGGAAAAGGGGGCTGTGGTTCATTCTCCTATGCCCATCTCGCCTTCATATCTCAGTAAAATTAGTGTAATGTGGCTTCATCTCAGTTCTTTCCCAAGAAAACTGTTCAGGAAGTTTTGTTTCCAGCCTCTATTACTTCATTATTCCTCCTTCATCATATCCTCTGGTTGTGCTTCCAGGAAGTCACTGTATGGGAACTGGCTCCTGAGGACTAATCCTTCTGAGAGCCGGAGAATGCTCTGAAGAGTTGTTGAGCAAGTTATGTGGTGGGAAAGGCCTTTGATCCAATCCATCCAGGGCACTGAAGCAGCAGCATCTTCTTTGCCCAAGAAGTGACAGGGATAGAAAGTGCATCTGCTTGTGTGTTTATGTACATGACACTGTCAACCATTTGAAAGTTCTTTGTTTTTTTAATTGCAGCCCAACTATCAGTCGTCATTTGCCTCTTCAGCACCTTCTCAGCCTTCAGTGCCTTCCCTCTTCACACCTCAGCCAGTGCCAGCGATGTCCATGACATCTCACCATGTTGCCCCTCCCCAGGCCAGCACAGGTCCACAAACAAGTGTCTATTCCAGAGGGCCCCCGTACCCACAGTACAACTTGGGCTTGGTTCCAGCAACCATTTCAGGGCCAGGTAAGTGTTGTCTGATAATTGTGGCCATTCTCCAGGTTTTTAGACTAAAGCCTTCAGCATGTATGGCAGCTCTGCTTTGTTTCTTTGTACTTGAAAAGAACAAGTCAGCTGTCAGAGAGGCTTTTCAGCGCTTCTGACACATCTAGTTCTAGCAACTGTTGCTGTACTTCCACCCATGTTAAGCAAATATAGGGGTGGAGAAGCCACTGCTAGCTTTGTGGCAGAGTTTGACTGATGTACCCTGAGTTATAGGGGATATGCCTGGCCTGGATATTCTAGGATATGGCTTGGAGAAGGGCAGACTTACTAGCATGAAGGAAAACGTCAGGAGTAGTTGGCACATGAAAAAAGTGATGCTGATACACTCTTTCTCATTTGTAGGTGTGTCACAGTCTCAGCCATTTGGACCAGTGGGAGTCGGACCTGTTGGTCCTGCTCCCTTCCCCAGCCAGCCTTCTCTGCCAGGACAGTCCATGCCCATGACATCTCCTGGTGTTCCACCACCCAGACCTGCCCTCTTCACTCCAGCCTCAGTCCCATCGTCTCAGCTTCCTGCAGCTTGTCCTCTCCCTGTGGCAAGCCAGTCTCCTCTAGGTTTCTCTTCAACACCATTCAACTCCCCCATGAACATGGGTTACCCTCAGGGAGGTCCTGGAGCTCCATCTACTAAGCCCCTGCCAGCAGCCAGCATTCCTCCTCCTCCCGTAGGTAAGTATTGCTTTTGTGACTTGTGCATCCAGGACAGTCCTGGATGGGGTTTGCAGTACAGAGTGGACATGGGCCTTCTGAGGTCTGGTCTGTCACCATGAAGGCTGGATGTGGTGCTGAGGCTAACCTTACAGGCACATTGTGCTGAGTCTTGCTGTGGTGGTGAAAAACAGCAATGATGACAGTTTCATTCAGCTCATTCAGCCACTGTCCCCCAGGTTGTGGTTACAAGATGCTGTCTCTTCAGGTCCCCAGCGCACCCTGAGTAACCATCTACTCCAGAGGCATCCACTCTGACTGAAAGGGTGGTGGTTCCCAGGGAATGCCTCGTAGAAGGCCTGTTGACCTCGCCTCTGCTTACCTAACTTACACAAGAAGTGCATTTGAAATGCTGTAGAGCAGGACGCTGCTTCTCTGTCCATGGGATACCCCTTGCCTAGCTTCAGGATCAAATTTCTCTGTCTGGTGTGCTCCAGTTCTCTCCACTTTTTCCTGTTGCAATAAAGTGCTTGCCTGGGAATCTCTTCTGAATTCCTCTGTGCACTGTATTAAACCTGGAGCCTTTTCCCCCTGGGTCTGTGGTTTGAATCCAGCCCAGCCTGCAAGTACTGTGAAGTCTTTGATAGAACGATAAAGAAAAAGGAGAATATTTTTGGACCTAGTTCCCAGTGGATGGGTATTTCTTCTATTTCCCACAACATCACCGCATCTGGTGCTTGTTAATTCTGTTTCAATCTCAGGGGACAGGACAGGTTTAGCTAGGATGTGGAGACCCCTAACAGCAAAGCTGACAGTCCTTAGATTTTTAAGCAGATGCTTTTCCAAGCCACGTGTATTCTGATAGTGAAGGAACTGAGGCTTTGAGTTTTGCTTTCACCTGGAATCCTTTGCTGAACTGGGTTTAACTGGGGATAGCAAATCCCACTGTGTGAAGCCTGTGGGAAATACTTGCTGAGGCTGGAAAAAATCCTTCTGAAAAGCTGTCAGGGATAGTAGTCCAGGAACATTATTCACTGAGTAAAAGCTGTTGGTGATGATGACTCTCCCACCCTACCTTGATTTTCAGGTTTCTTCCCTTGGCTAGATCCCCACGTGGATCATGCAGGTAGTACCCAGAGAACCCTCCAGACCTGTGGGGGAGGCAATGTTGCTGCTTCCAATGAAATGTGGGGGCGGTGTGCACGTTTTACTGTGTGTGCATGCGTGCATGCTCACTGCTATTTGTTGTTTCCTTGCATGCCTGGGGAGCTGTACAACTGGGATAGTGGACATACTTGTCCTGAGGACTAGTAAGGGACAGCTGGGGATGTTGCAAGTGAAGTGAAAGCACTGTGCTCTTACTGATGAGTTTTGATACAGAAGGCAGGGGCTCCAGCTTCTTCCTTCTCTACTTTCCTCGAGTCCTGGAGGAATTAGAGCATTCTCAGTCTCTGTGTCCCTTCACTGTTGCTGGGCCAGCAGGACAGGGAAGCAGCCCCTGCTCCTTTCTTGGTTCTCTAGGCAAGTAACAGGCCAGGGGTTGTAACTCTTGTTTTCTCCCTGTGACACTCCCAGCCTTATGTGTGACTTTACTTGTGCTTGTGCTTTCCCTAGGTGGTTTGGAAGAGGTGGGTCTCAGCATGAGTAATGATGGAGCTTCCCAAGCAGAATTTGGGGGCTCTATTCCAAGGGGAACCAGAAAACCCTTTTGGCTTTAGTTACAGGGCAAGGTTTGGGTTTGAATCTCAGTCTTTCTGCTGGGGAGAATTTGGACCATAGAGCTTTTCTGACTGATGCTTTGTACTGATTTGTTTCCTTGGTATTCATTGATGATGGAGAGTGGGTATCTTTCAGTCTGTTCTGTCAGTGCGGTAAGGCTTAATATCTGTGGGCTGTCTCTGCTTGCACCAAAGACCATCTACCAGGCACAAAAGATTATCCAGGGAATCTCAGCTTTATTTAGGAAACCAGAGTACTGAGCAGCCACATTACACCACCAAGCAAGCCTTGCTGTGTGGAGTGGGACGCTAGAAAGGGAGTTGTCCCTTCAGCAGAGAAACAAAAGGCCTCAATGTTTCTCTGTTAAAAGAAAGATGATTCCAAGAGCAAGGATATCAAGCACTTCCTCAGGCTGAAGATGCCCCATGGGAATTCACTGTTGGGAAGTTCCCTTCTCCTGGGGGAGAAGCGTTTATTCCCAGGTTTTGGCATGCATATGGCATGGGAGATCTAATTGTGGCTTACCAGTACCTGAAGGGGCCTACAGGAAAGATGGGGAGGGACTGTTTATCAGGGAGTGTAGTGACAGGACAAGGGGTAATGGGTTTAAGCTGAAGGAGGGTCGATTTAGATTAGATGTTAGAAAGAAATTCTTGTTAGAGTGGTGAGGCACTGGAACAGGTTCCCCAGAGAGGTTGTGGAGGCCCCATCCCTGGAAATGTTTAAGACCAGGTTGGATGGGGCTTTGGGCAACGTGGTCTAGTCAAGAGTGTCCCTGCCCACAGCAGGGGGGGTTGGAACTAGATGATCCTTAAGGTCCCTTCCAACCCAAACCATTCTATGATTCTATGCCTGGATCAGCAGTGCAAACAGGCTTCCTTGAGAGTGATTTCTTGCCTGCTATTATTGTTCTGGTTTTGAGGGGTACTTTGTTTCAGCCTGGAAAGGGACTGTAAGATCACTCAATCTGACTGGCCAAACTTGCTTACTTTGGAAATCCCTGAACACAGAATCATGATCTGAACAGCTCATGGACAAAATCTCAGTAGTGCAATGGAGGGAGATCTCCACATGTAGAAATCCCACACTCTTGGGAAGTGTCGGGGCCAGGGTGAAGGACAGCAGTGTGTTGGCTGATCTCCTTTCTGGCCAGGATAATCCCTTACTCCAGCTTCTGACAGACCTGTTTTCTCTAGGACAGGCATTGCTGGAGACTGCTGCCATGGGGCATTCCTTTCATGGTTGGTGAGAAATCCTCTTTCACAAGTAGCATAGGGAAGATAGAGTTTCATCCTAGCAAAATGCAGCAGGGTCCTGTTGTCTCATGTCAGATGATTAAGTGCCTGGCTTAAAGACTATAATTTAAATAGATGTTTCCTGTGAGGATTCAAAGTGCCACTGAGTTGGCATAGTGCCAGGGATTGCTAGGCCACAGGCTCAGTGGGGGCCAGCAGAGTGCTAGGGCACAGAATCCCCAAGCTAGAAACAAGTGCCAACTTAATTAAACTACTGATCCAAACTCATCAGCGAACAAGTCTTGAAATCATGGGAAAAGGGAGGGCAAAAAGAGGCTGCCAGAATTTTAATAATAAAGGTAATTAAAGTAATAAAGCACCTTTTGCATCTTTCCCCTGTGATATTTAAAGCTCAGTTCAGGATCAGTGACTCATTAAGCGTGGCACTGAGCTCCAGCAATTCTGATATTGCCTCTTAGAATTATGCCACTTTCTCACAGATTATTCCCATCTTATGGGCCTGAAGTTATTAATACTGGGGTGACAAAAGAAGCACTGGGATTTTGTCTAGAGATACAGGTACCCTTACAGGACAGCAGCAGACAAGGCAGCTGGAATTCAACCTTAGCGGAATAAAGTGTGATCACAAGTCTTTTGATGTCATGTTGTCTGATAGATATTTTTTATTTTTTTTAATTACGTGGAGTGAGGTTAGAGGCTAGGTACCACAGAAGCATCTGCTGAGACACCCCTCTGCTCCCAAGGGATGGATTGGTTAAGTCTATTCTTTTTCTAGTTGGGAAGCCAGCAAATTTTCCTGAGCTTTGGTTCTGAACGTGATTTTGGAAGGGGAAAATTTCAACCTCCTCCTAACTCTTCCCCCTTCTATCGCAGCAACCTGCATTGCTGAGAACTGCCACCGTGAGGCACTCCTGTGAGTGTTGCTGAGAAGCCCTCTCTCACCCATAGCATAGCCCTCACTGTGGTACCAGGTACCACAGCGCTGGATTCTCTGCTTGGGGAACCCCAGGAATTCCCTGAACCCTGATGTGCACACACATGCAGGTCCTGACCAAGGTTCAGGCCTGACTCTGAGGCTGACTTGCACAACCTATGCAGAATGTGGGAAGCTTCAGGTAGTTGCAAAAAGTGGGTGTGTGCCAGCTAAATCTGATCAGACGTCACCTCATGAAGCCTGTGCACATACTTGGATGCTAAGAATATAATTAAGAAAGAGAGAGGGAAGCAAGAGCAGTTCTTGGGCCTGTGGGCTTGGTTGAAATGGTCTGAAGGTGCAATGATGGGGGAATTGGAGCCATGGGCCCTTTTGCTGAGCAAGTTCCAAATGGCAAGCAACCATGAACTGTTGCTGTGACCACCTTCTCAAAGTCTGACATTTGTGTCTTGTTCTGTCTCCTGGCAGCTCAGGAATCTTGGACTGATCCCTCTGCTATAAGAGGAGGCCTTCAAAAGAAAAAGGTAAGCTTTCAGCTGCAATATGTGTTGGGTGTCTTTTAGCCAGGGAGCTCCATGCAACAGACACATTCCTATAAATGCTTCCTGTCACACTCAGCAGGTCTCATTCCATGTTGGTCTGTTCACTTGTGCATTACATGCATAGCTAGGACTGGAGTCTAAGTTATCCCAACCCTTTGCCATTCAAACTCGCATCCTGTTCTCCAGGGTGGCTGTTTTGTAATATGGTTATCATCTGTGGTGCTGCATCCTCTGACAGTACTTCCCAGGCTGACTACAGTAATTTGTTGCTAGAAATACAGATTTAATCTTATCCCCTTGCCCACACACCTTTTTTTGATAGTGGCTGGGGAGATCATGCTCACTTCGCACCTGACAGTTGGGGGCAGCATTTCCTCTCATGACAGAGAGACCCACAGTGATTTTTCCTCTGATGCTGATACCCACTGATAAGGCACTTCTGCTGAAAGAAGCTGGGACAGGCATAGCTGTGAGCTGCCTGCCATGTTGGCCTTGCTGCTTTCTGCCTTGTAGTGATTGCACCAGAGGACCTGTGAGCTGAGCTCTTTTGCCACAAATGCTATCAGTACTCTATCACTGCTGCCTGCTGGCAGGTGTGACAAGAAGCTTCTTTGGCACCATTCCCACCCCCAACTCCTCTTCTTTAGCTTGGAACAGACTTCTCGCCCTTTTTCTGGCAGCATAGCTGGGAACCTGCTTCAGGCTGTGCTCACTACAACAGGATTAGCCTCTTGTTAAAGCCATCTCCTTTTGATCTAGCCCCGTCAGAGTGAATCTAGCCTGACTCTCTGGCTTAGCTGGGGCACGATGAAGTGTTTGCAAGAGGATTCTCCCCCTATGTCGTGGGATTTTCCCCAACACTTGCTCTGTTGGACACTTTACTGCTGCTAATCTCTACATTCAAGACTCGTGCCGTCACAGAGCCAAGGCGGCTTTCTGAGGACCAGTGCTTTCAGGGGCAACGGATCTGTTTGATTGAACAATTCCAGAGGAGTTTTCTTGCTGTCGCTTTGACTCTTCATCTGGGATGCAAGAGGAAGGGCCCCATGCTCTGAGCCAGGGGACTGAAAGAAAAGGGATGTGTTACACATCATCTTGAGAACTGGGCACTCTGCAAGTTAGAAAGGAAGTTGAATTTGACTGCAGAGAATGTAACCAACTCTCCTTCCTTGGACTTGGTTTTCTTGATTTTTTTTTTCTTTTATTTCTTTTTGCTGACAGTTGCCTGAGAAATTTACTCCTCCAGCCCCCATCACAGCTCCAGTAATGAGCCTGCCTGCAGAGCCCCAAGGGATCCATCCTCAGCTGTCCAGGTTGCAAGAGTCTGGCCAGTCACCCCCAGGAGCACCCAAGGAAGGCAGCCTGCAGGTACCCAGGGAAAGTGGGGCATTCCCCAGCCACCAGCTCCTTGTGAAGTAGAAAAACAACTCAGCTTTTGATGTTCTTATTACTTGGCAGCTGCAGGGCTTATGTTGCTCCCTAGCCCTTATAAGACATCTCTGCTTGAGTGTTAAAGGAATTGCCAGGGTGGAAAATGACACCTGGGTACAGCTGGGAGACAGGGAGGGAGGCCAGGCAGGCTGTCAGCCTGCTTGGAGTTGCGAATCTAGAGAGGCCCGAAACTATACCACAGTCTGAAGATGATAATCTAACTCTGTGCTTCTAGGTATTCTCTGGGTTTGCAAAGGGGTTAAATCTTCTCTGTTCATAGCTGCAGGAGGGGAATCTCCCTGCTCCAGCCTTTCACGTTCCTGTTGTATTCATTCAGCTGCTTCTCTCTCTGTTAGTATCACCAGCTACCTGTGGAGAGGGTTGAGAAGAAGGAGGTGCCCCCTGAGCACCAGGCTCTGAAGACCACATTTGAAGGGTTGGTGCAACGCTGCTCTGCTGTCGCCACTGATCCAGTAAGTCCTCCCTTCTCTGATCTTTGGCTTTTTGCCCTCGTAGATGTTGACTGGTACTCCCTTCTTTTGGTTGAGAAAAGAGAGGAAGAGTCTTGTCCCTATAACCAAGTTAATTGCTTCCTTCCTTTAGGCCAAAGGCTTGTCCATCTCTTGGAACTGAGATGCATTCTCTAGTATTTATCCACTGCTTCTCCTTGCCTCTCTGGACCAATGGTTCTGTCCTCCTGGCTCTTTTCTCTGAGGAAAGGTTTTCACTGGCTTGATCTGTAGATAGTTCCTGCAGAGCTGGTATTACCAGTTATCCTCAGAGCTAAGAGGGAAGGGCTGAGATATCCTGGCTGGAAGAGAAAGCCAGGTAACCTTTGTGTCCGAGTCACTGTAATTTTTACACCCTGGTTCCTGGAAGGCTGTTGGCATACGTGTCATGTTCCATGAATGTATCAGGCCAGACTGTCTGGAAGCAGAAAAGCAGTGTTTGCAGCATCATGTTAGGTTGCTAAGTCTTCCCAGAGCTTGTGGGCACCACCAATACCTTCCAGAATACCTCTGCTTAGTGGATGTTGGGATGAGCACTGAGCCCAAACTGCTATCTCAGAGTCAGACAATTTGTGTGTAGCAGCAGCTTCAGCATGTTTGCTCTGTGCTTTCTGAGAGTGCAGTGTAGCAATTACTGGGAGATAACCTAAAGGTTCTCTCTATGGACAGAAAGGCCTGTTGGTTTGGGCTTAGCACTTGGCTTATGTGGAGGTTGAATAGCTGGGTTCGTGCAGCAATGCAACGCACCTGAGCTCCTAAGGCTTACTGTCCCAGTGTTGCCCAGAACCAGGCATTTCTATCCACGGTATAATCTACGTGTGAGTGGATTATCCAAGGTGGGGTTAATGGGGTCAGTCCTACCAGAGCTTCAGTACTCAGGCCCTTTCCTTGGTGGTTACCTAGAGTGGGAAGGATATTCCCCCTTTTCCTCAAGGAGATGAGGGAAGAAGCTGTTGCTTAGGTCAGCCAGGGTGAGGCTGTCTGAATGCCCTGTGGGTCAACTAGTGGATAGGGGATGTTTCTCAAGCTTTGGAAGTAGTCGCTCTGTCCTGTGGTCTGCAAACACTGGCAGAAGGAGGAATGCCTAGGGCATGAGAGATGGGAAAAGGGGCAAATCCAGCTTCCTGTCTTGAGGAGAGAAAACGTGCGTGTATATGTGCACAGTGAGGGCATGGCTGGCTTGTATCACAGTCCCTGGCTGACAGAGGCTGAGATACAGCTGAATTGTAAGGTGCTGTGGGAAGAACAGAGGAGGAGAGGGACTGAGCAAGAACAACTTTGTTCTGGGAGAGGTAGGTTTGAAGCTCTGGCAGAGCTAGCAATACCTGTTTCACTTCAGAAAACCCGAAGGAAGCTGGAGGATGCATTGCAGCGGCTGGAGTGTTTGTATGAGAAGCTCCGTGAGCAGACGGTAAGTAGGTGTCACCATTCCTTCTGGTCCAGCAAGGTTCCTGATCCCACCTTTGCGTTGGATTTTGGGCCTTGGTGTCTGTCCCAGTGTTTCCAGCACATACCCTCTTGAGAAAGCTAGGGGAGTGCCAAACCTTATAATGCACCTTGAATCCAGCCAGCCTTACCTCTTTTTCCTTAACCTTGGCCCAAACGTAGTGTAAGAAAAAGCTGGGGAGGTATTTGCAGGGTGCTTTTACATCCAGGATTTATAGTGGCATATAGAAAGGTTCTAGAAGGGAAGGGGCACTTGGGGGTAGGTGTGAACCTAGTGTAACCTCTGGCTTAGAAAGCTCTGAAGCTGCTGATGCCAACTGCTGGATGGATAGCTATCAAGGGAAGCATCCTTTTAACATACACCCTTTCCCTGAGTGTCCATATTAGGCCTGAATAGAGACAGGATTCCATTCTAGATAGACCTTTGAGCTGCTCAAATACATCAGATATTCAGTTAATGCTGAAATGTCATTACTTAGGACCTGCGCTCACTGTAAAGATTAATGTTTGTTGTTGGCTGGGAAACCAAGGGAGGAAGCAGACTATCCTTCCTGCTACTGCTTGAGTGTGTAGGTGCTGTTTGGTAAGGATGAGGTAAAGAACAGGAGGGAAGGGTCTGGAGGGAGGAGGGCCTGTGTTACACTGCTGAACATGCTGACTCATTTCTGCTCCTTCCCCACAGCTCTCTCCAACCATCCTCATGGGTCTCCATGAAATTGCCCGCTGCATTGAGGCTAGGAACTACCAACAAGGTCTCCTGGTTCACACCCAAGTGGTGAGCAGCAGCAGTTTCAGTGAGGTGTCTGGTTTCATGCCCATCCTGAAAGTCCTCATGACCATTGCTGGCAAGCTGAACGTGTAAAGTGTGGAGCAGCTGGAACAGAGCACACTGAGAGCTGGTGGACTCCCTCACCTGTTGATGTGCTGCAGGTTGTGGACTCTCCTTCTGATTCTGGAGGAATAAGTCTGTGCCAGAGCCTGGAACTGTGCTGGGCCAGCACACGTGGCCCCATCCACTCTCCAGATAGCCCACTGGTGCCTGGGACTCCTGGAGACTGTTCTTTCTCTCTCTTCTTTCTCGCTAGTCTGAGACCGCTTCCCAGCCCAGGGATCCCAATTTCAGGCTGTCCTCGTTGCACAGAGATCCTCCCTCTTCCCTGTTCCCCCAGCACAAAGGGGAAACTCCTTCCCTCCCAGACTGGCATTGTTTTTTTTATTTTAGGAGACAAACAGGGCTGGCACCTGCAGCACCACGAGACAGAAGAGCCTCAGGCTCTATTCCCTGCTGCAGTGTAAACTGCCTGAGTGACAGCTGGGCTCCCTTGGGACCTAAGCTGTCATGTCCCTGTTCTGGTGGACTGCCCTGAGGATCTCTCCTCTGGTTCTTCCTTTGTCTTCATTCTCATCCTTAACTCTTCCGCTCACCCCTCTGCACCCATATCTTGCTACAACTAGGGCTAACTACCAGCATGCTCTGGGCTAGCTTTGGTTCTCTCTGTATTCTTCACCCAGCCCTCTCTCTTCACAGTTGAGTCTCCCGTTTACCCTCTATTCCCCCTCCTTTATATATTTTACCCCATAAGCTGCAGGCTTGAGCCCTTTCTGTTTCAGGCCCAGGGCTGATTTCCCCCTTCCAGCTCCTGGGACTCTCCCATTCAGGAATGCTACTAGATTGGACTGCTCTGTGTGCTCCTCCCCAGAGCTGGTCGCATCCTGTGTTTGGGCTAAAAGCCACACTTTCTGGCTCCTGGCCTTTTTCTCTTCCTTTATGTTAGCACAGTTTGCCTTTTGCCCACTGGTGTTATCTAAAGGCTTCCTACATCGGGCTTTTTAGACAGTCTAGGGGCTTTATGAGCAGCAGGGGTTGTTCAGGTCCCATAAAGAATCCCCTCAAGCTACTCTGACCAGCCCAGACTTGAGCAGGAAGAGACAGCTTATTGCTCTAAGCATGGTGCATTCGTTCTGCCTACAGTAACAGATACCTGCAAAGGTGGTTCTCAAAGGCCCCTTGGCACTGTGGCAGTAGGAATATGCTGCAGGAGGCGATGCTGTCGGGTCTCAAGGGTATGGCTGTGCTGAGGCTTTTCATCACTGTGGCATTTCCTCTGGGGTAAAATAGATGAATGAAGCGTATCTATCCTGGGGAAGAAGTCTGGGGAGACAGATGGGATTTTAGGGCACATCTGTGTATGTGTGTCTTTCCCTCTCTTCCTCCCTCCTTGCCTTCCTCTCTCTTGCCCTCTTTCATGCTAACCAGGAAGCATAATTTTTGGGCCCTAGGTGGGAGCAAGGCTTCTTCCCAATGTTTGGCTGCAGCTAGCCCCTGCTTCCTCTGCTTGCTGTTTGAGTGATAGTGCCATCGTGGGACTGTGGTTCAGTGACATGCGAATCAGCCTGCTCTACCATGAGACTTAGGAGGGAGGGGAATTGGGGAAGGGAGAGAGAGGACACTTCTCATTCTCTCCTTTCCAGGTCAAAGTGCCTCCTTGTTGCTGCTGTGTTGTTTCTATTGCTGCAGTTTGATGCACTGAGATATTACAGAACAGTGAAATAAAAGCTGTGTTTTGTGATGCTGGTAGCTTTATTCCTAGACTTGTCACCTCTGGCTACAGGGGACTTCCCTCAGTCTGCAGGGCCACCCACTGAGAGCCGAGTTCTCAGCTTTGGTGAGGGGGAGGAATTGACAATGGTGTGGTGCAAACCAGATTCTGGACTCTGCTGGTGTGGGCAGCAACCATGCTGGTGTGTGGAGACCTCAGGCCTTACTCCCCAGGGCTGCAGGGTCAGAGAACTGATCTTCTCCAGATCACCCACCTCAACTGTGACTGTTCATCGCATCAGACACAAGAAGGTCCCCAGGATGGCTGAGGTTCCCTCAGAGAATCACAGCAGCATTGGGGATTTTACACTTGACATCTGAAGTCGGAAGTATGTCAGTAAGTGAACAGAGAGCCCTTGATGAGATCTTTCCTGTTGGAAATCAGCATTACACCACTTTTAAACTAGGATGAGGATATGGCCTCCTTTGTGGAAATCAGACTTATACCACTGAATTGACAGTTCTTACCATTAGTTAGTAACTTCTGAAGCTGTTGGCTGATTTCATTTAAGCTTTTAAGGTGGTAAGGAGGCTGAAGTGAAACATCAGTACTGAAATAAAGAGGGAGGGGAATCAAACTAGCTTCTGCAAAAAGACTGGTGTAATCTCAAAAAATTTTTGTTTGCTTTTTGCTGTAAGCTGGCTAGCTAGTATGAATGTACAGGCCAGGTAGCACACATGAAACTGAAATATTGCAGGATTGCGTTACCTGGCTCATGGCTGGAGGGCTTGGGAGGAAGTAAAGCTTGAGAAAGATTGGTTGGATGGGGAAGGTTTGAAGGGCCATTGCTGGGAAGGGACCAGGGTTTATGAGGGTTCTGGAGTGTTATGGGCACAGCACACACATTGAGGGGAAAAACAGCCTTTGTTAGTTCTGCTGCTTACAGAGGCAAACACCAAGCGTAAGGGAATCTTGCAGAGGTTTTGCAGCCCAGTCTGGGAGCAGTTAGCAACTGGTCTGGCCTCTCAGCCATCCCCCATCAGGGAGATGCAAGCTGATTTTCAAAGGCAGCACTTGTGTTATGACCCTTTCTGATGATGAACAAAGTGAGCAAGTGGCTCTGGAGGCATACATTTGCTTAACAAGTATATAAAGAAAGTCCTAGCTTTCTGAGATCATTTAACAAGCCTGCTATTTCTTAGATTCTGCCTTTCTGGATCCAGTTACAGTACCGTGTGCAGTCCAGCCCCTCTTTTTTTTAACTCAGGCCACTTGTACCACTGAGAAATAAGCACAGATTTTCCTTGTATTTCGCAGATGCATTTGACTTCCCTCCAGCACACACCAGTCCTGCTACCCATGGACTCGTGCAGAGACCAGCTATTTATCCTGCCTTTGCTATGCATCCTTCCTGCTTGTCCCTTTGTCCCGCTGCTGCTCAGTTTTGCTTCAGGTTTACCCTAGCGAGCACTGTCCCTAAAACTCTTGGTAGTGAAACCAGGCAAGAGGAAGGGAGGTGACCCACTCGAGAGTCTTTGCAAGGCTTGTGGTGGAAGCCCTGTCTTTGTGTCCCTGGTGTGGTAAATGTCCTCACAAGCCCCCCTGGAAAGTGTTCCTCCATTTATAGCACTATCTCTGCTGGCTGGTAACAGCTTCTGCAGCTTCTGGTCTATGGTCCACATTGCCTCCTCCCATGTGGGCACATGCTACCGCAGCATCCCTGCGATGCTCCATAGAGAAAGCGTTTTCTGTTGGGTGAGAAGGCCTTTGGGTTCACAAAGAATTGGAGGGGGGGGGGCATCTGTAGGAAAGGATCTCTGAGCACAGAGAACAGAGCTCTAATCCTGTTGCAGATAACATCATGTCTGCAGGCTAGGCTTGTGTGTTTGGGGGAGCTGGAGGGGCAGAGATTGTTAGGCAGTATTTGTTTGTAAAGCCACTTGCTCTGAAGATAATGCTTGCACTAACTTCTATTGAGGGAGCAGTGTGAGTCCCCACAAAGTCCTTTCCCAAAGTGTCTTTGAAGCCAAGAACCCATTGAAAGGAAGAAAGGCCAAGAGAGGGGATTAGTTTGTTCAGCAGCTGTGAATTTCAGTGGGAGGCTGATGAACTCCTAAGTCTTTGTTGAGATTTTTTTTGTAAGGAGCCCCGCTGGAGGGAGAGACCCACACGGGGGCCGCGGCCTTAGACAAGAAGGAATCCGAAGCGGCAGGGAGCTGTAAACGGGCCACAAGGACTTTTCCCAAACACTTTTCGGAAAAGGTGTTGTGAACAGAGCGGAGGGGGATTAGCATGTGAAATGACACTTTCCATTGACTCCACAGAGGGGAGGGGAAAAGGGCTGGCTGGCTGATTTATTAGCATTTTGTTCCCTTCTCTATTCTGCTTCCCCCAGCAGCCCCCCTCCCCTTGCTCCCCTCCTCCCTGAGCCCTCAAAGAGGTTTGGATTGGAAAAGGGAGCGGGGGGGGCTGCCTGTTTGTGTGTCATCTGGGCGAAGGTGACCACCTGGGAAGCTGAATGTAAATATTTCTCCTCTGAGGAATGCGCCTTCATTAAACCGAAATGAATACATGGAAGCATCCAATCCTGCCGCACAATGGCAGCAGTGCCTTTACCACTAAGGGCTCCTTGTGCCGGGGAGGGGGGACCCCTCTGGGCCCCGACCCGCTGCTGAGGTCAGCACATTTTGCAGCTGCGGTATCACCATTTTCTCCCAGAGAAAGAAGCGTGAGGCAGTGGGGCCCCACTTGTAATTCTCCCCGCATGTCCCCTTCACCAACAGGCACCACCGTGCCCAGCGGGCACATCCTGCGCTGTGCCACAGCCTTCACGGGGCAATCGTGTGGGGCAATAAAGTCAGCAGGGGAGGGACGGGGTAGCACAGCCTGCCGTGTGCTGGGGAGGAGACGGGAAACAGGTTCCATATCCTCTCCTTTTCTTACATTTCCAACTGCCCATGGAATGGGGGGGCACAGAGGTACAAGGGATGGGGTGGAGGTGGAAGCTGTCCTCTCTGCCTTGCAGTTGCCCTCAAGCCAGCCCACACTGGAGCTTTCCCTGCTGGGTGGGATGCTCCCAGCACCTCTTTGCTTTCCTGCCCAAGGATGCATCCCCACCACAGGGCAATGGAGGAACTGCTGGTGGAGATGCAAGGGAGGCTGAGGTCGGGGTCGCTGTGTTAATAAGAACCTTTGCACAAACTGCTGGTGGTTTGTGTGTGAAGTGGAAGTGTTTCAGTTTTCCCTGAGAACGGGGCAAAATTGTTTCTTGCAATTTTTGGAGGACCATATTCTTGCTTTACATGAATGCTTTTGCTCTAGTGAGACCTCAGCTTTCCATAGGTCCAAATTCCCACCCTCAATGAAGCAGTCCTGGGATCGAGGGGGTATTTGATAACTAAGAGATACACACAGACTGCTGAGTCTGTATTAACGCATCATCTCTGAAATGGGCAACTGAGCCCCTGTCTGCCCCTCTCCCACCCCCCTTCCCCCTGGCAGCTGCACTGCAGTTGGATGCAACCTCAGACAAGCTCAAGGAGAGAGCAAGCCCTTGCCCCTGCTCGCAGACGCTGTGATGGTGCTGTCTGGAGGGAACCAGTCAGTTTTTCTTATGCTCAACAGATGGGCAAACAGCTGCGGTTTAGTCTCCAGAACTACATATATCCATACATGCAATTGGACGAAAAAACTCCACCAAACTCCTTAGACACAACAGCATTTTGCAAGCACTTGGCTACTGATTTATTGTATTGGCTATTGGTTTACAAATATTGGCTACAAGACAGGTCTAATGGCCAGGAACTTAGCTCTGCTGGCTTCTCATCTGGCTAAAGGACACCTCAAACAGCAAAGTAGACGATAACCTCACAGCCCAGGGGAGATCACTGTGATGGTGCAGTGAGCTTCCCCAGGTCCTGCAGCTGACAGCTGCTTCCCTCCCTACCCCAGGCACAGCAAGGGAACAGAGATGCATCAACCAAATCATCCTGCTGCTTGCTTAGCCTATAGAATATATACAGTAAGCAGTAGAGGGGAAAACTGTTATGTATACATCACAGTAACTGTGCAATAAATTAAACTTCAAAGTGCTTCACTTTCCTATTTACACCACCATTAAATAGTAACTGACATTATTTTCTCAGACTAGGAGGAAGTATTTAGTTAGTTAGCTGACAGGGTAAGAGTGCTTGGCAAGTACACCAGGAGGTGGAGAAGGGGCTTAGCTGGCAGCTCCTCTCTGGGAGAGATTTAGGAGAGAAGAGGGACTGGAGAAGTGTGAGGGCATCTTTATGGCATCAGTCAAGGGCTTTGGCAGGGATGCTGGGGTGAAAAGGGAGACCAGACCTGGAGGCTTAGAAAATACAGGCAAAGTGTGTAAAAAGCAAGTGATGGGACTCTTCTTTTGGACAGCTGTTTAATGGACAGGTCAAGCAGCAGCTTCAGTCTTGATGCTGGCATCTCAAATGCAAAGTAAAGCATTGGAGAGCTTAGCAAAGCTGTCGAAGGACAGGAAGTGACTCTATGGGCCTCCTGGAAGCTGCCTTACTGCAGGAATGAGTTGCCCAGCTTTTCTATTCCCTCATAGTGTAGGGTTTAATAAAAGGCAATAACAATTTTATTTCAGTGCCTCTATTTTTTTAGGGTACTAGAAGCCTCTTCAATTTTAGGGATTACCACTCTGAGTTGCCCAACTCTGGTGGCGCCATCTCAGCTTCCTTGTGCTTTCCTGAGAGTTGAACTCACTTGATCAAAAGCCCAGAGCAGGTGCTTGTCTGGAGAACGGACAAGCTCAAAAGAGCCACCGTGACCACCTGTGTTTTCAGCGATGAAATTGTAGTCGCTGGATAGAGTGACTCTGGGTTGAAGGGACCAAATCTCAGCTTGTTTTGTCAACACTTGAGGGTCTTTCCAGAAGTCATCCCCCACTGCACTGATGGGAAATGCCCTGTACGGCCAAGGCTCAGGGGCTCTCGAGCACTCTTTTGCCTTGCCTGAGCCCCAGTGAGGCGGCATTGGGAATGAGACAAAACTAAGCCAAAGGGAAATGGTGCCAGGGGGCTGCTGGGGAGATGGGGAGGGCAGGAGAGGAGAGGGGCAGGCAGGACTATGAAGGAGCAGAGGCAAGTTAGAGCTTTCTCTTGAGCTTGCGGCTGGCCCCACCACCCCCACTCCGCTCCCGCTTCTCCTTGCGAACGCAGAAGTACTTGGTGACCCTTTTGCGGCACTGCTCACACCGCACGGCACAGCACCAGTGGAACTTGCAGTTGCAGCTGGACACCATCTCGGCTCGCCTCTCCTCCACCGCCAGTCCACAGTCCCCACACAGCCGCCGGCAGCTCCGCTTCTCCCACTTGCTGAGCGCCTTGCCCCTCTTCAGGCACTCCCTGCCCTCCGTGCCCAGCAGCCCCAGCGTCTTGTTCTCCAGGCAGTAGTCAGGGGAGTCTTCTAAATGGACCAGCTCTTTCTTGGAGATGGAGCTGAAGGTCTCGGCGATGGCACCCCGGCTGGCAGCGCTGTTCCCAGCCCCCTGCAGCAAGTCCACCTTCAGGGCTTTGTGATACCTCTCCTTGAGGTAAGTGCCCACCTCCCGAAACTCGGGCAGCTGCAGCCAGCAGGTCTGGGTGGTGCAGCTCCCCGACACACCGTGGCATTTGCAAGTCCGCTTCATGGTCCCTTTCACAGCCTACAGGGTGAGGAAAGAGAAAGAGGATTCAGGAAAAAAACGCAGAGGGGTCATTTCTGTGCCACAGTGCATGGAGAAATGTGACTCCAGACCTGTGGAGGGGTTTGCCATCAACCCTCCCTGCACAGTAGTCCTGCTCAGAGGTGGTTGGCTTAAAGCTTGCAGATTTGCTTCTCCAAAGTACTCCCCTACTTGAACTGAGAGGAAGAGGACAGCAGGAAGCCATTAACAGTGTAATCACGGAAGGTTTGCTACCTTAGAACAAACACCACCCATCACATCAGTACTGCTGCCATCCCCTTCTCCTTGGCAAGGTAGTTGATTCTTCTGAGCACGTGCTTTTAGCCACAGCAAGTTGTGACACAGTGAACAACCAGAGCCAATCTGGTATGCACTGCCAGGTCTGGAGGGAGAGAGGGGCTCACCTTTCTACCCGCCTCATTATTATGCAGATTCATAGCAGCTCTGGCATCTTGTCCAGTCTCCAGGGCATCCACAAACTGCTTGGAAATGGCTTCCCCAAAGCCCACGTTATCGCTGCAGCCTCCCCACAGCCAGCCTTGTCCCCCTAGGAAAGGAGACAAGACATGCATTGGCAGGGAACCAGCCCCTCACCTGTCTGGCTTGTCGCTCCAGGGACAAGAAAGTGTGTCAGAGCTGATAGGAGGGAATGGAGGCTGTGGGGCAAATCCAGCCTTTTGCCTCACGATATTCCCAAATTCCCTCCCTTTGGGCTCATACCATTTCTACCGAGGCCTGGATAGTAAGTGGCTCTTGCAAGCAGCAAAGGGGTATGTCCCGTGCGACAAACACAGGGATTTCCAGGCTTTCTATAGAGCAGGATTCAGAACCTGTTAATTATGATGCTTTAGCAGTCATATAGAGGAGGCTTTGGGTTTTTAATCACCTTCCCTCAACCCCTGACTTGAACTGGTTCAGTCTGACTTGCAGGGACAGCATCCTGCTAATGTGGATTAGCAAACTGGTGGAGGCATCCTGGTCAGAGGGAACAGATTCCCTTCCACCGGGAAACAACCCAAGCCTGGCTCACATGTACAAAAGAGGCCCACTTTTTGGTACACCCAGAATCCCAGGCTGATGTTGGGCATCTCAGAAGGGTCTGATTTTCCAATTATCATAAAGAAACAAAGGAGTCAGCACAGAACTGGGAACTGCACAGCAAGATGTGGAGGGTACTTTTCCTAACTGTGTGGGAGCTCGTTAACTTAGCTTGGCTGACTGGAAACACGTCATGCGGTTTGCTTCTTTTCCTCCTAGAGAAAAATGCCAAATTCTTTATGAAGATTTGAAATCTGGAACATTATGACCCTAACATGCCTCGGTGGTACACCTTGGGAGTTGTGGTTTAACGGTCTTGTGCCTCTCTTCTCCCTGGAAGACCTGGCCCTTGCCTGGATTTCTCCAGAGCATCGCGGTCCCCTCTCCCAGGGAAAGGCAGGGGTGTCTCATGGGAGGTGGGTACTTGCAGCAGGTGATGAAGTTGAAATCAAGAACTGGGCCCAAAGGGAGAATGGAAACCTTTCACCAACTTGGATTCAGCTCAACGGCATTTAGAATTGAATCACATTGTTTTGGACAAGCCCAAAAGTTTCCTTTGCCTTCCACGGTTTTAAGTTCACAATGGAAAATGTTCATGAAAACCAGATATCTTTTTGGGAAAAGAAGTATAGCATGACTAATGCAGTTTTCCAGAGAAGATAAAATTTGGTGTGTCATTGCCTGAAAGTCTTACTCTGCTAGAGACAGGCTATCCCACGCCTCAGACACCTAAGCAGCAGCGGCTGTTTTAAAAGCTATTAGCCAATAAAGCAAGTTACTAAATACTGGACACTCCAGAGGAGTTTGTCATAAACTGACATGTACCAACTGCCCAGTGTAGTTGGGTGGGGAAAGGTTTTTAAAATATTTTGATACTTTGAAATTTGACTTCTCTCCATTCAAAACAAAACACCAAAATGTCAATGTTTTCTGTGAAGGCTGAGCAGAGAGCTAGAGCAGCGCAGCCTGGGGTTCCTCCCCCAGGGCTGCCTAGTGGCTGTAGGCCTGGGTACCGCAGGGATGGAGATGGGGTGGAGGCTGTGTGCTGCAACGGTGGTTCTTCTGGTTGTGCTTTCATGTGCCTGCCACACTGACAAATGCCTGCCACTCTGCTTTTCCTCCTGGTAATTCTGCTCCAGAGCCACCCTGGTCCTGCACACCCTGAGAATCTGGAGGTCCCTCATCACCACTGCTATAACCAGATCTGCTATTTAGATGCACTGCATCGGATCCTCTCCTCTGCCCATACAATACAGTCATTCCCTCCAGCAGCTTAAACAGAGTTGTTCTTGATTTGAACCAGGGAAACTACAACCCCTTTCTAATTTCCTGCTCATTTAGAAAGTAATGGAAAAAATCAAGGGCTTGGCCTCAGCTGGTGTAAATTGGAGGTGGCCCCATTAGATTCCACAGAGCTACTTTTGTTTGAGCCAGGCAAAGCCTTACTCCGGGCATTATTTCCAAGTGCTGGGACCCTGGAAGAGGAGTTGTTTCTGCAGGCTTCAGCAGAGGAGAGGAGAAGAGCTTTCTCCCACTGCCTGGGATGTGAGAGAGGGATGGCAGCTCATCTCTCCTTACCCAGCTGTCCGTTACGGGAGTCATCACAGCCACAGTTGTCAAAATCTCCCAGGCTGCAGTTCCGGGTCAGCGTGTACATGACGCCTGCAGAGCTGATGGCATGGACAAAAGCGGTTTCTCGGTTTGCTGTAAAGAGAGAATACAAGAAGAACTGATGGGCTAAAGATTTCACACCACCGGTGTTAGAAATTATTCCTGCCATGCAGCAGACTGGGTAGGAGGAGATCTGTGATGGGCAGGGCTTTGTGGGGTGGAGAGGAGGTCCTACGTGTCACATTAGCTTAGTTTTGGCTTCAACTGCATGAAGACAGAAGCTCCCAAATTCGATCCAGACTGACTCATGCCATTTCCAAGGGCGTGGATGAGTTTCGCACTTGGCTGTCCTTGTGAGAGCTCACCAGCGGGGATACAGCACAGACAGCCAAATGTCCCCCCTGTCTCACTAATAGTCCCCAGAGGGGAAGGGGCTCTCCCCAAGGATCAAAGAGGTCAATTCCCACAGCCGCCTCGAGCCTTACCTTCTGTTGGACACTGGGGCCCATACCTACCCACCAGGGTCAGTGTGGTGATCATCAGCTGACTTCACTGAGCCTTTGGCTTTCAGTTAATACCGGCAAGGTCTGGATCTGAGCAGATAACCTTGACCAGAACAGCTCAGGGACCTGCTCCCAGTCCCAGAGTGTTACTTTGCGCAGCATTTGCCTCCTCAAGGCCTCATTTTGAAACCTCTGTCCACTTCTGTCTGGGGCCCTGATCTGCTCCCAGTCCCACCAGAGGGTCTCCTCCATACCCAGGTCCTGCCTGTACAGGGCAGGTGTGAGCTCAGCCCAGCAGCATATGTGAGTCCAGAGGACCAGGTATGCACTGAAGCACTTCCTGGCACCTGCAAATGGGTAAGGAATGGGACACAGTGACAATGACCACAGCCCCACACCCTGTGGTGGCACAGGTCATGGATGCTGGATTTCTGCCCAAGGTGACTCTGACATCTGGAAGCTGTGGGAAGACTTTTCTCCTGCATCTTGGCTAGAGCACAGCCACTGATGAACTCTTTCCTGCTCCGTTTAGCCACATCCCTCTGCTTGCCACCCCGCCACCCCATGCTGGTTCTCAGCCTCCCTGGGACACCCAGGTGAGAGGCACCACTTGGACATGGCATGTCCAGCATCCCATGCCGCAGGTGATGGTGGTGCATCCTGGTGGGGAGCCAGTTGTGTGAGGGTTGGTGGGATACTCCTGTCCTGTGCAAGCTGGGGCTCAGCGGGTCTGGAGGCAATGCTGGCATCGTGAGGCTGCCTTGTCTTGAAGCTAGATCCCAGCGTGTATCTGGGAGCTGATGGGTGAAGGGGCCTCCTGGACATCCCGGGTGGGGATGGGGAAGAAAAGGAGTCACTTGGGAAGAGGGGAGGGGCCCACAGGCTCTAACCTGTAGTGAGGGGGTCCCAGTAGTGATATCCAATGCTTTCCTTACCGCTGCGCAGCCCGCTGTGGCTGGAGAGCTGCAGTGCCCTCTCGGGGCAATTCCAGCGGTCCCAGGCGAACTGGAACTTGCACTCCTCAATGCCGCTCTGCGCCCCAGCTGCCACACTGCTTGAGTAGATGAGATAGGCCTAGGAGCAGAGCAGCGGGTCAGGAGGGGCGACAGTGTGTGTCCTGCTTCAGCCCCCCAGCACTAGGCATTGGCTGGCAAAACCAAGTCAGGATGAGTTGGCCAGCGAGAGGGACAGCCCCGTGGGCAATGGGCTGAGAACATCCCAGGGTGCAGGAGAGTCATTCAGCAGCTCTCGTTTCCATCACAGGCAGTGCAAGGCTGGTGTAGCCCCAGCTGCTTCCCACGCAGCCATGGGGCTGATCCAGGTGTAGCTTTCCTACCCTGCGCTGCATATCGTGGGTACTGCTGCTTCGGGGTCTAGATGGATGGAGAAGCACAGTGCAAAACACCAGGGAGAATATGGCCCTAGGTGGCTGGCGTTCAACTGAAAATAACTTGCATGCCATCTTACAGAGACAAGATGTACAGAGCCGAGGAAGTCTCTCAGGCTTGGCTCCCCTGGGGAGCAGTGCTTGCCAGCAGCAGCAGGGAATGCATTTTCTGCTGTGCTGGGTCAGAGCCTGAGCCTCCCCAGGGGAGAAGGCCAAAAGGAGCTGTTGGCTGTTAGCCACATTAGATGTGCTAGCCAGTCCCTGCAATGAAGAACCCTTTATCTCTCCAGTGTGAGAGGAAGCAGAGCCTTCTCCTCAGAGACCAGGGAGCTCCAGGCCAGCAGGTGCCTCAGCCTGCCTCCTCCTTCACCACAGCCTCAGGGGAAAGCTAGTACTTTGGGGCAAGGTTGTTCCACCATAGCATGGAGAGCTGTGGCAATAGCTAGATGGTCTTAGGGTGTTCCTGAGGAATAGCCAGGAACAAAAATCAGGTGAATTTTAAATTTTAAAGCTAGTCCTGGCTAGGGAAGTAAAAAAAAAAAAAGCCTCTGAACAAGGGGTGCAAGGAGGAAAGGGTTCAAAACCACTGAACAAGGTCCTAGCAATTCTAGTTGTGCTGCTTGGGGAACTATATTTTGCAGGGCCTATAGCAAGTGCCCTTCCAGTTGGATGAATGTGGGTCCTGATGCTAACCTGATCATTAGGAAGCAATAGATGACAGTTGAGGTGCCCAGCTGCTCCCAATAGACACATCTCCAGAATCTGGCCCCCAACCAGCTTAAAAGGACCCCAGTACAGCTTTGCTTAGGGTTGGGACAGCCTGAAGCAGGTTAGTCTTGACATTCTTTGTCTTGTTGCTGGAAACTTAGGAGTGAGGGGAGCTCTGGGCCAAGGCTGGATGGAGAGGAGTGGGAAGGAGGACCCCCTCCCTTCCTGGGTTTAGTGGAATCAGAAACAGAGATCAAAGGGATTTCTCTTACCTTGGGGCCCGTCATCAGGAAATTATTCACTGACCTGGAAGACAGAGACAGTGTCAGCAGGGAGGGGGTGATGGTGGAGGGGTCTGGGGAATGCCAGGCATCCCAGGGTTTTCCTCTTGCCCCATACAGCCTGCCTGTCTCCTAGCTGCAGGCACCTTTTGTCTCCCCCTTGTCTCCCCTTGCTGCTCCTTGCAAGCCAGGATGGTGCCTTCTCCATCTCCCCCAAGCAGGCTGTACCAGGCTGCAACCCCCTTACTCCTCCCTCCTCTTGCTTTCTTCTGCACAGCTGACATTCATACCAATCCCCTGTTTTGTTAGGGCTTTCCTGTTCCCTCAGCCTTGTTTTTTGCCTTACCAAGCTGCTGCTTAGCTTAACTCAGGGTAGCATTGCCCCCAGCCCCAGGAACACCCTGGTTCCTACTGCAGCCCTAGGAGATGGGCTGTGTGCCAGCACCTGCTCTCCCTGCAGGACCATGCCAAGGGAAGGAGGAGATCACACTGCTGCTCCTTCACAGTGTGTGTCCTGGCAGCATCCCCCCAGATCATGGTCCCTTGTTTCCCTGCGGTGCCAGCTCCGGCTGCCCACACTCTTATTTTGGTCATGTTAAAGTGATGGCTGAGCATAAGCACTCTTTTCCCTATGCTGCCGGGCACTGTGTGGGGAGGAGTAGGGGTACGAGTGAGATGGTCCTAGCTGAAATTAAACTTTCTCGTGTTTTCCAACTGATATATGAAAAAATGAGATGAGCCGTTTCCAAAGGTGCCGATTTGTAAGTATTCATGCGAAATGTTTAATTCTGCTACCAGTCATGGAAAACTGTTCTACTGAAAATACCAGGGTCTGTTATAGTAATTGTAAGTTGCAGGCTCCTGAAACTTCTAGTTCTGGGAATTTTGTGATCCCTCTCTTTGTTCTGTAGGTCAGTAACTCCTATTTCTTGTATGGAAGAGGACACTGAGGCCAGACGAGTGGCATGAGTGGCCTGAGACCTTGCAGTGAGTGAATGACAGGGGAAAAGCTAGAGCATGCACTGAGAGAAATTAGACTCTTGAGCTTCCTCTTGAGATGTTCTACTTCAAATGCTGGTCATTTCCCAGTGGCAGATGCCTCTCCTTTTCAGCAAGCCTGTCTCTTCAGCAGAGCTGCACGTTCCACTCTGCAGTTGGGCTACCAGGCATGCAGTGATGCTTGCTGCTTTTTTAGCTCCCCTCCATTCTCTGAAAATCCCAGCAGCTAGGTGGACCTTGGCTGCATGTGGGGAAGACAGGTTAGGGTACGTTTTTTCCTCCCTGTGTGTTTTCAAGCAATGCTGTCTGGAGCCACAGTTATACCTGGTAAGGGAGAGAAAGGCACTGTCCTGTTGTGCTACAAGTCCTGCACAGAGGGTGTGGGAGCATCCCAGGGCAGGCTTAAGCACAGGCAAAAGCAGGTGCTGCTGTCCCAAGCCAGAGGACTAAGCATAGCTGTGCTGCAGCCCTGCCATGGACATGGGGGCGGACAGGGTATAGCTTAGTCAAAACCTCAAAACACCTTGTCTTTGCTATTACAGTTCAGACACAATTGAGAGAACTAGTTCGCAAAGTCTCACTCTGGCAAGTCTGACTTTTTTTTTGGTGGAAATGTGTCCATATTGGTGAATCTTGTAATGGGAAAGATTCCCCTGGGTCAAAACAGGAGGGAAGAGCCTGTGCCATGGTACTGCAAGAGCAGGAGATCCTTTCTCTTTGTTTCAGGCCTGGGATTCAGACCCGGCTGTGCTCCAGCCCCCATGGATACTTTAGCACGAAGTCGATGGCTGTTTTGCAGAGGAATTTTCCTTTGGGAGCCGCTTCTGCATTGTACAGCTAATTAAATATTTCCTGGGACTTGGAGAGACGGCATCTGTAGCCGAGTGATTAGAGCATCGGGTGACCTGAATCACACAGGGCCATGAACCTGGGGCTTTTCAGACTGTGTAAGCTCTGTGGGTCTCCATCCTAATGCAACTGGGTAGCAGCATGAACAAGTCATTTTTCCATCTGGTTTCCCTCCTGTCCTTTGCCTTGCCCTTAAGTGCTTTGCTATGGGGACCACACTCAGGATGGTGTCAGTGTGAACCTGAGCCCCTGGTAGCAGCTGTGCGAAAACTCTGGTAAAATGCCCCTGTATAGGCAAGATGTAGAGAATTGTGAGTCCTCTTATCTTGCTTTTGTGACCAAAACAAGAAATACATCCCATCTGCATTGCTTTCCCTCTCTGAAGGAAAAGCCAAATTCACAGTGTGCAAGAAGGATTTGTTTCAAACCCTTGCTGGCCTCATCTTGGATTAGGAACATCAGAGCAGTTGCAAGGGTGGCTTTAGGAGGAGGACAGTAATCCCCAAGTTCAGGGTTTACAGCAAACCAGCCTGTTAGCAGGTGTCACTTGACATAACTGCATTGAAGCAGAGGATCTGTTCCTCCCAGGATAAATGTCAAGGTTCACAAAAAGGCCAAGTTCAGGATATGCCAATTCACCATCTGCAGCTGAGCAAATGGTACAGTAGCAATTTCCCAGCAGGATATTCTAAACATTTTTATTAAGTCGGAGAAACAGAAGGCATTTTCCCTGAGCTCTCTGATCAACAGGCAAGCATGCTGCTGGGCGGGTTTGTAGGACTTACACAAGTAAAGGACTCATTTAGACTGGTATGCTTGACCCCCCCACATCTAACTCTTGCAGCTGCAAGTAGATTCAGGAGAAGGGGAGATGGGACTGTTGTATGGCTGGAGGCTAGCTGAAATTTTTCTTATGCTAAAAGGAAAGATAATAATGGAGACAAAAATCTGTGTGCTTTGTCTTTGCTTGTATGATCTCGCTAAGAAAAATGCATCTCTACTCTGGATACAGTCTCCAGCAAGGGTAGAGAGTAATTAAGCCACTTGTTCCACAGATGTAGTGCAATATTGACAATGCCACTAGAGTCATTGATAATGCTGCAAATAGGAATCACTATGAAAATGAATTTATCTTCATTTTTGTCTCTGTAATGTGATTTTTATCTATTTATTTATTTCTATTAATTTTCCATGCCACTGTAAAGGAAAGCAGAATGTAATCCTAAACTGGCTAGCTGCATCCACAGCAGCTGTAAACGAGCCCAGTTTCTGTGACTTTGGTGTCTCCACACTGAATTTAAAACTCTTTGAAATCACACACATGAAAGGAAACTCTTGAAATTATTTCTCTTCTCCAAGAAAGCTTACAGGGTTTCTAGCTATCTAAACCCCCTTCCCTCCACCCTCAAACTCCAGGACAGCCTTACGCGGACTGAAGCGGAGCAGAGACAGAGCTCAGCAGGTAGAGAGAGGAGTCCCACCGAGTTCTTCAGCCCCTTCCCCAGCCTGTGCAAGGCATACTGCTTCCCTCGCTGCAACTCTATGCATCCAGGTAAAAAGCAAATCTAGGGCAAGGGATTTTCACTGCATCCAATACTAGGAAATTATTAATATCTATAGCAGGAGTTCTCTGTCATAGTTTTATTGATTCTGAAAGCAAATAACCCTGCCAAGCAGCTGTCCCATTATATTTTACACATATCAAATACTAATAAGCCTCTGGTAATTTCTGCTTGGTTACAACTTTAGCCAATAACAGCACCCTGCTCCTCAGTTTAATATGCCCCAAGAGCCTTATCAAATCTTCCATTAAAGTATTTGTTTGATACCTTATCACTCACTCATGCTACTTTGCTGCTGGTTCAGCTCTTTAGAAAATTACGAAGCTGTATTTAGATCTTTACTGTCATTATTGTAAATACAGAAAATGGATACAATTTCACTTTGGATCTGAATTTCATTCTCAAGTACAAACTCCCCCAAGTTATTAGAAAACCAGTGACACTGGAAACTAAAGGCAATCCAACAGCTGAAGTGTAAAAATCATTTAGAAACAAGCTGCTGTATTAGAGATTGTTACATTATTCCCACAGGATAGGAGACCAGGAGGCAACTCATTAACATTTGGAGCTTTACATTTTTTTCTTCATTTCTGTTTTGTTATAGTTATGTGATTTTTAGTTCCTAAATGCAACCCTGACATTTTGCTCATCTAGAAACACGCTGACCATTCAACCTACCTGACATGGCACAATCTAATGCACACTCAGAGAAGGGAAGTGGCCAAATATTTATATATAAAAATTATTGCTGATCTGTATTGCCCCCCACTCCCAATTCTTGTGATTAAATGACAGGAAAAAAGAAGCTTGTTGCATTTTAAGCTGTTGGATGAGATAAAGACAACCAGCAAAAATTGCAAGCAGGATTATTGTATGATTCACACAAACCTTTCTTTTCTCCCCTCAAGGGACAGGGTCTGTCATATTGTTTTGAATGCAATTTGCAATTTTCCTTTCTCTCAGGAAATCAGGACCTGAGCAACACGCAGAGAGAAGCAGGGCTATCTTGAGCTATAAACTTTTCTCTTAGATAAAAACTTCGGAAAGGCAGACAGGGAATTTAGACATCCAACTTCCATTGACAATGTCTGGGATTTCTGTATTTAACTCTACTCTGTGCTCTGAAATTTCTTCCCTTTAAACTTTCTTAAAAATGTTGATTCCTCCCACACACACTTTAATGTATTCTAAACCTGTTTAAATTGAGGAAAGCAAGACACACATACAGGGAGAGCGGAAAAAGAAAAATAAAATCAGCCTGAGTTCTTGCATAGCCTCTCTCTGCATAACGTACATATTCCCCTTGTTCCAGATGGGAGATTTATCTTCTGTTTGCTACTGTATAATATTTAGGTATACAAAAACTGTTGCACATTCTTTTAATGAAGGGAGGAGGAAATCTCTGAAAGAACATAAACTTCACTCTCACCCTAGCAGGAATGAGTTCCCATTTACCCAAGTTTCTCTTTCTGTAATTTTGGTTTCTCCATCCATGTAATAACCCTAAAGATCTCCTATGGGGGAGGCAGGGATTTTAGTAATTGAACAGAAGAAGACTTTCCTTGCTATTAGCAATAAGTCTGTAACCCACTGAGCAGATTCCCTAGGGCATCATAGAAATGTAGAATAACGTTTGGGTACTCAGGAAAAATCATGTAGGAGAAAATACCTACAGAGCCAGGTCATTTGAGTCCATCTCCATTTGAGCATGGGATAGATACACTCTGCAAAGTATGATGAGAGATTTCATGCAAGTATCATCTCTTTCTGTTCACTCGTAAAACATTTCTGGAAAGAAATGTAAAACCACATAGCAAGAGGGCCACAGGAGATGACTGCAGGTTTGTGCATGGGGGGGACTGGTCTGGCAGGACCCAGGTGGTTGGGAACCAAGCCGTAGCAATCTCCATACCGAAAGCTTCTCCCTAGGAAATCCTAATACATGAATTTCAGACGTATAATCCTGACCCTGTGCCGGCCAAGGAGCCTGGATCTCGGGCTGCTCATGCGGAGTGACACTCCTGTGGATCTAACTCACCCCTGCTGGCTCTGAGCTCTTAATCAGGGACTGTCCTCTTCAGGGAGCACAGGAGAAGCCCCACTTGATTTCATTAAGATGAGACATAAGCAGACTGTGAGCCTTTGAAAAAACAGAAATCCCTGGTTCTCCCATTGGGTTATCTTCCCATTTGAAAGTGAGGGGCTAGATCTTCTGCTCTCCTGTACTCTATTTTACCCCAGCTCAGGATCTGGCCCATAAAATTACTGCTGGGAAGCAAGGGGGAGGAAGGGGACTTTCTCTGCTCAGATCTAATCTCTCTGACAATGAGTGTGTTGGGGCTTCGTTAAATATCTGGTCCCATTACAGACCAGAACTGAGCTAAGTGGAAAAGAGGGGACATTTAGGAAGGTGAAGAGGAATTTCCTTAAGGTGTCCAGGAAGAGAACCTGCCTGTGACACAGACTGAAGGTGCTCTTGATACTCACCAGGCACAGCAGCATTGGAAGAAGGAAGTGAGGAAGAAGATGCCCAGATAAGGGTCCATGTGAAATATAAAATCCAAATAAAGAGGGAGAAAGGAGATTCTAAAAAAAACCCTTGGGTACCACCACCACCAGAGAAAAGAAGAAAAAAAAAAAAAAAGACAACAAAATTAGGGAAAGGATGGAGTTATTTTCCACCCGGCGCTCCTGGTGTGATGAAGAGGCATATGCCCCCTGAATCCCAACTTCTGTGAAGGGTAACCAATCCTCAAGTAAGAGCTAAAGGGGGTTGGTGAAATGGAGCCGCAGAACTTCCTAAGAAGAGATTATCTACTTAATTAAAGATTTTTTTTTTCCCTAAGTCTTTCAGCCAATCAGGACTCAAGTGCCAGAGAGAGATTGAACTGATGAAAAGAACACCCCAGGTTCCTCGAAGACAAATGCACCACGAAAGGGATAAGAGGGAGGGAAAAGGGGCAAACAAAAAAAAAAAAAAGAAAGAAAGAAAAAGAGAGAGAGGGATAAGGAAATAGACAGCAAATCCCTTAAAGTAATCACTAGATTCAATCTCCATCAGCGCTGCCCTGCCTCTCTATCCCCCGCAAGGGCAACTGGAAGGGCTGCTTTTGGTGTGCCCTCGCCTCCTCCTGCCTTGGAGAGATTGCTGGGGCCCGGGTGTGCTGGGTGCTCTGGGATGGAGGGCTTGCGTTCAGGCTGCATGCAGCATGATTCAGGGATAAGGCTAGGAAACACATATGTGAACGTTGTCTCTGCCTCAGTATCCCCCAGGAGGTTAAGGGGAACTGGGGCCAGTTCCTACCTCCAGCTGCTCCTCCCTTGTCATGGTGACCTGCTCTTTCTTCCCACCTCCTGTTTGCAACATGCCACCCTCACCACAGGAGAGAGGCCTCTGACTAAACCTTCCCTTTCCCCCTCAATTTTCTGCTTTTAGGGTTTCAAACAAAGTCCGTGGGAGATGGTCTTTGGTTTGGGAGGGTTGGTGTTCTCTCAATGAGGGCTTATCCCAGGCCAAGATCTGCTGGAGCTACTCAGAAATGCATCCAGCCTGTCCCTCCTGGCCATGTGGGGCACTCCAGTTACGATCACATTGCCCACCACAGCCACTCTGACCAGCCCCAGGCCAACGGGACCAGCTTCACCACCCTGTCCCAGAGCCACAGGAGCATCTTCTCCACGCTGCACAGCTGATTTTTCTGCTCTGGACATAAACAGCTAAAATGGGGGCTGAGACCAGTCAAACTCATTTCACCAGGGGTGCGGCTGCTGAGCAGAAGGGCCAGACCGGGACAGGATTTGAAGGGGAGCGAGACACTGCGGCTGGGCCATCAGGCAGGGCTGGCTGGAGGCTGAGCTTTGCTCAGGGCCACCTCAGGCAGATGAAACATGCCTCCCGGGTCACACAGTCTCGGGGAGTGAAACCTGCCTGGCAGTGACTTGCTGTCAGCTGGGCTTTGGCCATGACAAGACCAGCTGTGCCCAGGCCAGGGAGCTCCAGCCGGGCACGAGCAGGGCACCGCTGGCAAAATACTACCTTTGCCCCCAGCGCTGCCCACCCCGCCAGGGGGGCCCTCGCCCTGAGGGGTGGCTGGGTGGTTTGCAAGCACCTAGGTGAGGAGAAAATGCAGCTGCCAGCAGTTGATCCCAGGGCCAGCTGTGCCTCTCAGCTGCATCCAATTACAGCAAGGCTAACAGTATTTGCACTAATTAAAGACTCAGCTCCTGGAGCCCTGAGCATTTTAAAACCCGAGGTGTTATGTACACTAAGAAAAAGATTGAAAATTTATCTAGTAAAAGATAAAACCCCAGAAACTGAAAGGTGAGGAAAATAAGCCCTTCATTTATTTATATATATATTTTTTTATTATTATTTATTATATTGAAATAGAATTTCAATGCCATGATGTTTAGCACAGTTTAATAGTTTTGGTAGCCTAATTCAAGCACTGAGGGTGGCTGTGCTCTCCCTGCCAGAACAGACTGTCCCAGATCCGTTGTAGGGAGCCGCTGCAGAGGCTGACGCTGCCCTGGGGGAGCTGAGGGGCTGCCTGCTCTGCGGGGGCTCAGCCCCACGGGAACAGCGCTGGTGGGATGCAGGGGATGCTGCCACCCTGCACTTGGCATTTATTTCCAATGGCAAGAAAAAGAAGAATTTTGAATTGTTTCTGCTAAGTGTCCAAATGTCTGTTTCAGGACTCTTGAACCAGAGTTTTCTCATTCCTCCAGTCCAGCAGCAACAGCATTTTGAAATCCTGCAATGCTTCAGACATGTCTTGACCAGCTGGAAAGGAAGGACACCATTGGGTCCACTGGGGTGAGCTATTTTTGTTTACTCCAAGACAAATTAAGTAAGGGGATTGCAAAAATGAGGAAAAAAAATAATTGTAGGTGGATCAAAAATAAAGAGGAGGAATTTATTTTTTCATTAGCTGTTACAAGCGGCAGCCAGGCCTTCCTCCAAGCTCACATAACCACCAGCAGCACCAGGGTGCTTCGGAGCCAGCAGCCTTCCCAGTCAACTTCTAATTTCAATTAAATGCAATAGTCACTTTCCAGGAAACAAGCGTGTTTTTCAAGCCAAAGAGGCTGGAGGCAAAGCCTGAAACAAAACTGTCCCTAACATGTTTCAAAGCACTTAATTAGAGCTCTCAAAGGCTGTTTAATAGACTCTATGAGGTACTCTCTAAAGAAATGGGATGCAAAATTGTTTTATAATGTTCCTCAAATTTTGTTATTGTTACTGACAAAAGCTCTGTACATTTTCTAAAATGGTCCCAGAGAGCATTAAAATACATTTCATGGCCAGAGGGACTGGTATATTATCTCATCTGACCCGTTGGTCAATACAGATCTCTACTGACCTTTGCATTGAGTGCTGTAATGTGTGTTTGACTATTTGCTCATCTCCCAGAACAGCAGACAGGGTTTGAGGACAACAGGAGACAAAGAACTTAACCACCATCTGTGGTGATTTGTTCCAGCTTGTTAAAAAAAACAAACAACAAAACAAGACATTAATATAAGATGTCTAGGTTTCATTTCCAGAGTACTGAGAAGATCTGAACTGTCCTTAAAGACCATGTACAAATAATCACAGAAAGAGTGAAAAATAAAGCCTCTAACACTCTTGCTGCCTTCCACCCTTGTACCAATGCAACTGATGGATATGAAAAATGAGGTTAAGAAGTGGGGGTAAAAATTCCAAGCCTGACTCACAGATATCTCAAAAATTTCTTTATGTCAATGCAAAGTGCCCAAAGGACAGATTTTTTTTTTTAAAACAAAATGACCATTAAAAAGGCCAAGAAGGAATTAGAAGTCTCTTATTTTAAAAGATATGCAAAAAGTATGAGAACAAAATGAAAAGAAATTAACCTTCTCTAGGGAGCACACAGAATTCAACCCTGAAAGAGCTGAAAAAGTCTGAGGAAGGTCTGGCTTCCCAGAGCAGTAGGCAGACTTTGACTGACTTAACTGCAGCTTTGCCTTTCGCACCAGCTAAATATGGCTTTAATAGTATCTAATACCTATGAAAACATCCCCAGCGCCCCAAGAAAGTGTAAGCGTTGCTTGCAATCCCATACTGAATGTGCCCATGCTATTCTGCTCCTACAGTCGAGTGGTTTCAGAAGCAAAGCAAGACAAAGGCTGGGGACATTTAATAGCTTTTATTAGAACAATTGAAACACAATGGAATAAGCAAACATGGTTTTTGAGCCTTTTGGCTCTGAAAAGACAGGAAAGGTGCTGGTGTGCTCAGAAGCCTGTCTGTTTACTTATTTTTTTTTTAGCTATATCAATGTAAGATTGTGCCATTGAAGACGGTATTGACACACCAGGACACGCAAATGGCTGCATGACCTCTTCACCGTAAGCTTGACTTTGCAACCTTTATGTTCCCTAACGCTGTTCTGTGCGTGGGTGATGCATGCTCAGCAGCCTCCCATAAGGTCTGCTTGTGCTTTACCAATATTGAATGTTATCCTCGTATTTGCAGGTTCTCCTTATGGTTCATGCAGGGCCAGCTCAGGGGATCCTTGCCTACTGCAGTGAACTGTGTGACTGGACACATCCATCACACTTCTCCTAGGAAGTGACTTCTGCAAAAATGTGAGGAAAGGTGGAAGGTCAGATCTTTAGTCTGTTCTTCAGTTGCTGGACAAAAGCTTAAGGTGTGTGCAAGCAACCAGGAAAATTATTTTACATTAAAAGGGCCAGAAATGGTATAATAGCTATAGAGGGTCTGTTCAGGGTTCAAGGCATGGACATTTACAAAGCAGCCAGTTTCAAGAGAAAGCCAAAGATCTCTTGGGAAATGTCTTCCTTAGCCACAGTACTTAGAAGTTGGCTGTGCCCTGGAGAAAGTGAGCTTAGAACACTTCACAAGGTTTGGTTCCTCCTTAGCCTGGGCTATGACGATTCCTTTATCATTTACTCTCAGTTACAGCACTAGAGAATATTCCCTCTGAACGGTCTTGACTTGTCGTGGCAGTGACTTGGACAGGCACACGCAGTGTTGCCAAAAAAAGTATTTCTTTCGAGAGTCCAAAGAGCAAGTATGGGTCCAGGACATCTTTTGCCAGCACCCACCGACCAGGCTTCGAGAGGGAAAGGGACAGAAGTGCTGAGAGGTGGGGTACCTGGGGCTGAAAATCAAAGGAAAGCAAGGAAGTGGTGTGCTGTTAAAGGACAAGCAGGATCAGCTTGAAGAAAAAGGACTGTGAGGGTGGGAGGGAAATTAATGTATAGCACTCCAGGAACATGTAATTAGGATGAGCAGGACTGAGCGAACAGAAGCACATTCCTGGCTGGCTGGCAGGAGGTGAGATAACCCTGGAGGTGAAAGGGACCACACTGAGCTCCCAGGGCTAGCAACATACCCTTGCCACGTGCCAGCCACACCTTGCTCCTGTCCCCTCGAAGGAAAGTCAGACCCCCATGCAGAGCGGCAGCTACAGCACTACCCAGCATGGCCCTTTGGGGACCAGGAGCCCAGGCCACGTGCTGCTGCTCATCCTGGACATGGCCACCATCCTTCAGAGCCTTGCTCGGGCCACCACAGACAAGCTCAGGGTCAGGGGGAGTAAATGTCACAGGCATCAGTGCAGGTGGCTCTGCAAAAGGAGCCTCTCTAGCACCCAGGAGGGCTCTGCCTCTCAAGGGGGAAACACGCTTGGCCCCTGCATGGGAAGATCTGGGGCATGCCAAAAAAACCCCCCCAAAAAACCCCCAAAAGAAAAAAGGCAGAGATATCCTTCTGTACTCACTAGAAGGATTAGTAGCTGGAGGAAGAAAGGGCTATGGGTTTGAGAGGTGTGTGGAGCTCAGTGAGCTAGAGGATGAGGCGGGGAAAGTAGGAAGATGGCTCAGCAGCACGGTGTAAATAATTGCTAGCTTGGGTCTTTGGCAAACCTGAGGAACCCAAGAAAAAAAATCTACATGGGAGCTGCTTAAATGAATCCACTGTTGCACCAGAGACAGACACTTTGTTTCCCTTTCAGGCTCCCTGTGCTCCCCTCAATACTATTATTATCAATCAGGAATATTTGGAAACAAAACCACATTTCAAACTGAACAAAATCAAGCCCTTTTATTAAGAAAACTTCCCAGTGACATGATCTTTTTTTAGCTGAAATTGTCCTTGAGCTCTGCAGGAGCTGTAAATAGCTCCAGCCGACTTACAACTGGCTATCCCTCACCCAAGCGATTTTTCTCAGCTCTGGTGAAGAGAGACTGATTGGTTTGGAGCCCTTTTTGTAATGCAGGCAGGAGGAGGTTTAGCTGAGCGTTTTATGCAATCCTGTGATGTTTTCAATTTCTAATTTGCTATGCTGTCTAATGACCGTGCAGTGGCGTATGTAGCTCTGAATTACCCTGTAATTTGTTCTGCTGGTGAGCCAGCTCGCTGTTCGGCAGCCGGCAGATGGTGCTCCCGGCTCGGCCTGCCGCCGGGCTGGAGCTCGGCGCTGCTGCTGAAGAGCATCCCTGGATCACAGGGATGCAGGGAAATGTTCCTGTGCTGGGCATTGCCGTGTCCCACACAGACAACAGGCTCTGAAGGGGCTCTGGGCTTAAAAAAATCTCCTCTCCTCCTCCCCTCTTCTCCAGAGCAAGCACCATGAGGCCTCAGCATGGGCTAAGACCAGAGATAATCATGAGTGGCTCAGTGTTCACAGCAGCGGTGTGGAGCCGCTGGCGGCTGTGCTCATGGGTGGAGGGCCAGCAGCGCCCTGATGTGAGCTCTCTGCTGCGGCGTGCTGCGGCACACTTCCCCATGGGGCTGCGGTGGCAGCTGATGAGTCCTCTACCGACACCTGGCCTTAGCTCAGGAAGGATCAGGTGCCCTTCAACCCTCAGCTGGGAGATGGCTGTAAAGTCATCAGAGGTGGGAACAGTAGAACCGGATCCATGCTTTTTCACAGTTGTACCCCCTAACAGGTCCTAGGAGAAATCCCAAGGACAGGGACCTGCAAATCTGGCTTGGCTCTTTGCCCTAAAACAGCGGTAAAAACTGCACTGGCATAAGTCCAGTGAGGCCCTTCCTCTTTGCCTAGGGATGACTAACATGACTAACCCTCGGCATTTACCCAGAATGAGTCAGGCCTGCAAAATCATAAGACTGGCTTGAAAATAATACACAGTGGGAGCTATTTGTGTCCAAGCCTTTAAGGTACTCTTGGGGCTTGTTTCCTCTGGAATTGGCAGGGCTGGGAACATGCTCTTCTCTCGCATGAAAGGCAAGCTGAGAGTCTTGGGCTGTAGGCGATCAGGCTTTCCCATGAACACCGAATGTCAAAAAGCTTGCCGTACATCACAGGGGGTAGCAAGGCTGAGAAGGCATGTAGGACCTCTCTGCGTTGCCCAAAACTTACTGAGTGTTGGTCCTGGCTGTTTGCTTGAGAGATTTCACGTGTTCGGTGTTCGTACATTAAAATACCGGATCATTTTTGTTCTGTCCTTGGCCAAGAACTTCTCTTGGCCTTCATTGTGTTACTTGTTGCTACTCTTCACCTTGGGAGCGGCTGCATTTCAGTGGCGAGCATTAGATCAGCCCACAGGGTGCTGTGTCCCCCAGCGAGCTGTAAGGAAAACTGAATCATTTCCCAATAAAACCCAGGGCTCAGGATCTGGCTCCAGCTCCAGTGTTCTCCAGTGTCATCTGCACTGACTGGGACCATCTCTTCTGCCAAAACAGTCAGTCAGTCCCAATAAATGGTGATTATGAGAAGCTTGGAGGCTGAATCAGCCAAGATGAAGAAACAGCTCCAGGATGGTCAGGAGAAACTGGCACCACAAAATTTGTCATCAGTCCTTTGCAAATGCCATTGCTGACAGAGCCAGAATCCAGCTTCCTGTCAAAATCTTAAACATGAGGCACTTTTATTGATGGCTGTTGGAAAAATGTTGCAGACACAGTGTTGTTGGATAACCCTGACCTCTTTTACAGGTGTCCCAAGAAATAGGCTGCTGCATAAATAATAAAGCAGCACTTTTGTTGGCCTGTTGGGGACAAGCCCCTTGGCTTTCATACTGTCAGCCTGGATGAGGTTTCACCCCTGATGAGGCCACCACAAAGAGATGCTTTATTGAAGCATAACACTGTCTGAAGGAGGTGTTTCTTTTCCTGTCTAAAGGCACATTTTGGTTACAGGCTAAAAGCATGATCTGTAGCCTGATCAAGATTTTCCATTGAGCCCTGAAAAACAGAGACCCAGAGAAGGAAGGAAACAGAAATTTGGCTAGAAATAATAACCCTTTTCTGAGTGCCACTGTTGAAGAACAGCTAGGAAAGATGGCTTCATGTTGCTCAGGTGCTGCTGAGGGGAGTCAATGCATGATGGCAAACTTTGTTCTGGCTGGTTACATTCATTTGTCACAACTGATAGCAGTCAAGCTTGCTTTGTACGAATGTTTTGCAAAGTCATCCATATCTGATCTCCATCACTGCAGCATCCCAGGACACAGTCTACTGCAACCTCTCAGTACACATACGAAATGTCAGCCATTGACTAGAGGCTGGTAACTGAGGCATGGCAAAGATAATGACTTGTCCAGACTCAGACAGCGAGATGGTGTATTGTAGGATACATCTGAACTGAAAACAGACCAGAGCATAGCCTGCTGCTAGGGAGAGGAACAGGAGGCTGAGGGTACCCCTACAACATGTCAGTGATGAGAAGGGGGGACCCTACCAAAGAAGATGCAAGAACATCCTGGCTGCTGGCTAGAGGTTGCTGGGGGCTGAGACCCCAGTACAGTGGGATGGCACCTCCTTGGGAGCAAAAGAGGATCCTGTAGAAAGTCAGCTCTTCCCAAACATCAGAGTTTATATGAGGACCTGCATCTGGTCTCGGAATGAAAATCAATAGCAATGTTTGCACCGGTTTTACATTAACACGTGCAATGTAGGAACGAGCCCTATGTTTAGAGGACAAAGCATTCATTGCCACACCAACGGAGAAGAAAGCAAAAAACCCCAACCTCCACCACATTAGAAGAAACTAACATTCATATTAATCCATCACTAGGTGGTATTTTCTGGAATGGTGTACTTTAGGTAGTTTTGTCCTTACCTATTGCCACTGTGAAAGATGTGCTAACTCCCAGACTTTCTGCTGTCAAATTTCATCGCAGTACCAGTTTGGAGGCAGAGTCCCACACTTCCTCTCCTCAGTTTTTAGAAATACGGCAACATGATTCAGTCCTCATGCCATCAGGGTGAGCAAAGAGAAATACGTAACTCACAGTGGCACTGAAGGCACCAACTCTGGATGCATTTCCCTTGCAGTTCCCTCTCCGACTCAGGGACGGCGATGCTGCCTCAGCTGTAACTTCAGCTAATAATGCACGCTGTGCACTCTGTGAAGGGCTTTTTTTATTAGCACCACAGGGTGTGCTGATAGCTGATCGCATATGACAGGAGCCATTCTTACAGCTGCCTGCTGTTGCTACGTCCAAAGCCTTGCATGCAGCTGCTGGAACAGCCCTTACCCGCCCATGGTTTGTAACCAGAGAAGGAACAAAATGTCCTCAGGAATTAAGCATGGCTTGTTTCTGCCAGGCTTTTTATTATGAGTATTTACAGACTGTATCAGTCATTCGTAGGTGGCGATGCTTAGAGGAGATAGCAGATCCCGCTCAGGAGACAGGGGCTTCAATTCCATCTCAGCCTTCAACCACAGATAAATTATTCCTCTTTCACAAGCCCCAGTCTCCCTCCCCATTCAAGTTTTTACTTAGACCGTAAGCTTTTGGAAACAGTGGGTATCTCCCAGCATGGGTTTGTGCAGCACCCAGCACAATGGAGACCTTGATCTTGATGGCAGCCTTCACTCAGTATCTTAATAGAAGCATCCAAGTCTTTATATGAATTAACTTACCTGAACAATCCTTTGGCCATATTGACTCCAGATCACATGTGTGATACGAAGTGACAGAGGAAAGTGTATGTATATAAAACCACTTTCTGGGTTTGGAGTGACAGAAGGTGTAACATCTGGGTTGTGAGTGGAGGTGACTGCCCTCCAAGTGGCAGCGCTGCACCTCAGACACGATGTGCTCACCGTCTCCACTGCCTGCTAGAAGCTTTCTTCTGTGTGGGAAAAATAAGTCAGCTCCCGGTCTTAGATCCCAAAGTGCGATTTTGTAGCAATTGTGGTGGTTCTCTGCAGGGAGCAACTCCTTAGAGAGCAGGGCTAATGAACAGGAGAATGAACCAGTAACTTCATTACAAAGGGATACCCTTGACCTGTCTGGAGAGAGAGCAAAAACCAAATCTTCGAGGAGACTGGACCCTCCAGTCTCTTTTCCATTTTCAGCCACTCACTAGACACACCACGGGAGGTAGGAGGTATCACTTCATAAGGAAAACTCCCTTCTGACTAAAAGAAGCCTGACAAAGGACATTATAAACAGGACATTTTGTCCTTTTCCCATAAATAATGTAAGGACCATTAATACTGCTCCACCTGTCATTAAGAGAGTGAACTTCCCATCTTGCATGGCAGAAGAGTGGACCCTACTGTGCACCTCACCTCCAATGGTATGTCTTCCAGCTTTGCTGGGCTGCAAGGAGCAGATCTGTGTGCAGTCTCTACCAGAGAGAGTCCATTTCATTGGTTTACTACCTCTCTTGATCAAGACATCAGACAGTCATCCAAAAAACCTGGTATTTTTCACTATGGTTCCTCAGGCCAGTCATGTGTCTTCTGTGTCTCCTCTGCCTCAGCTTAACAGACCCACAGGAACACCATGCAGGATCTTTCTGGCGACATTAGGCATCCTGAAGCAACAGTGAACCTCTGTTCCTCATCTGCCAGCCAGTTTCTAATCCAAGCCTGGCTATTTTTATCCAGTTAGGATTTCTTCACTCCCTTAATAAATATATAATGTGGCACTCTATCAAATGTCTGGCCAAAGGTTTGCAATCATTTGCATCAAATTGCAAAAAAGTTTGCAATCATTTCTGGGCATACTGGCCCAGAAAACAACTGACTAATCAAATGGCATCTTGTTTGCTAAGTTGACTCCAATAGCAAAGTCTCCTCTCAGAAGAAGGGTCTGGATATCAGGACTCTGTCAGCATTTCCACCAAACTGGGGGTCTCTCCTCCTTCTCTCCCAAAGCAACTGCATTAATGATGTAGTAGAGGAGAATTCAGCAGCATCCTACCATGTCCACCATCTTCCCCATGCCCCGAAGAAGCAAGCGCCCTGCACGTCACAAGGAATGTTGTAGGACCTCCAATAAAATCACTCAGTCCTCTGAGATTTCTGCCCTCAGTGTCCCACCAAATGGGAACAGTGCCCACTGCCATGTCCTCTCATGACCTCAGCCCCAGTGTGTCCTACATGTGATACTGTCAGAAAGACTTACAGGCTCTAGAGCCTCAGGATTGCTTCAGATGTTGTTCGTAGCATCAGCTAAATGGTAATTTGGAGCTGTTCTCCCTCCCCCTTCACTGAGAGGGAGAGGACAAAAGCCAGAATTCCCAAGGAACTAGTGATTACTAGCGAGTTTCCAAGAGCAGAACTCAGAAACATCTAACAAAAAACCCCACAGTCATAAAACTTTCTGTAATCCTGATTTACACCAGGAAAAAAAAAAAAAAAAAAAAAAGCCCCTGCCCTCTGAAAACTGGGTGCTTCACTGTATCTTTTGCAGGATTTCCAAAATCACCTTCTCCATATGTAAAACTTGGGCTGGATGTCCTCTATGCAAGGCTAAGATGGTAAATCATTTGCTTATGCTCCTTCAAATATGTTAATAAATTTCTTTCAAGCACAGTTAGGGGCTCAGCCTGCGCATTTTGGAGAGCTTGTACTGAACTTAGCACAAGCTTGTAACTTCTCTGCTGAGGAAAGGTGGGCTGACCCCTTACAGGGAGCCAGGCTAACCCTCAACTGTGCCTGCTGCCTCCTTCCAGATGGGGGGAATTGATGTGGTACAGAGGGCAGCTGAGCAGTGAGGCTTTCCTATAAAAGGAGCCTGCTGAGACAGAAGCTTTTGAAAGGTTATTTGTGAGGTGAGAGTATGTAGGGTGTTGCTGATACTATGTGCTATGGAAATGTTGGGATGCAGTGAAACTCCAGTGCAGGTTTAGAGATTAAGCCTTGGACATTCTGCTTGTGGTTTAGGCAGTTGTTTAAGGCTAGTAAAGCAGCTGCTAGAGAAAAGGGGAAGCAGAAACTACCCATTACAACTGGTACTGTGTAGGGGAAGGGGAGCAAAGCAACGCATAGTCTGCTCTCAGGAAAGAAAGCATACTTAATAAAGTATGTAGGGAGTTATTTTTTGCCGTTCTCCCTTGTTTCCATCTCTTTTCTGGGATTAGGTGTTCTGTGGGTAGTGTGAAAGAAAAGGTTTTAGATTCTGGTATTTGGAATCTGAAGCAATCCTGAGGCTCTAAAGCCTGTAAGTCTTTCTGACAGTTTAGAGTTCCCTGTCCTTGTCTCTGGCTTTACATGCAGGGGAGGCTTGTGAAAGTATCTCTTCTGATGATGATGATGATGTGGCAGTCTGACCTCCTATGTGGCATTTCTCAGCTTGTTGCTGGAATATCTTTATGGTCTAGAAGCTTATGAATTAGTTCTGGGGACATAGCTGCTATTTTAAGTGCCGTTGTGCCCTCTTCCAGGGGCATAGGAGAGCTTTTTCTCAGGTCTCTGAACAACTTAATAGTCGATCTGCAGGCTCTTCCTTATGCCAGAGCAGGTCTGCTGCATGGTCTTTTTGGCCAAGCCAGGACTATTTCTAAGCTGATGACCTCACAGATACTGGGGTGGAGGGTTAGGGCTCAGGAAATGTCATCTGAGGAGCTGGAGGCTGAGGCCACCCTGTGATGAGGTCTGTCCCTGAGCTGCTATCTTAGTTGGGTGATTGAGCTTCAGCTGGTGGTTGTGCGCTGGCAGTGCCTGATCAGGTCATTTCACTTAAGTAACCCCTTGCTCCTCCCATGACAGAGAGCATGGAGTGTGCATCAATCAGCTGGTTTCCTCGTTGCCTGGCATCAGTCTTATCACCCATGAAGTTTACTGTTCTGAGGTTTCTGTGGTCAGCCAAAGATTCAGCAACTCTGGTGCTTGCAGACAAACAGAAAATCTGGCACTTTTGTTAGTGTGACCATGTCCCTGTGGCAGTTGGCAGGATGCCCTGTCTGGGGGAAAGTTGCAAATGTTTGATCTTCAAACAGTGTCCATAGGGAATCTTACTAGATCTGAACAGCTACCATATCTCCTCTGGTATCTGAAAAGCAGATATCCTAGCTGAAAGGCTTCCAGTGGCTATATCCTCTGCTGTTTCATCACTAAGCAAATAAAACCGTTGCAAACCTTTATATTACTTAATGATGTCAAATTTTAAAAAGCATTTTGATCTGAAATTTACTTTTTTTCCCCCATCTGCAAAAAGTTCTTGGGCAAGAATGCAGAACCAAGTAGGCTTTGGGATGGTTCAAAACCAACCGATCTGCCAAGCCTCTGGCCATCTAGGACAGGTCCAGTTACTGCAGCAGGGGTGTGTTGCATAAGGCTCAGTGAGGTGGGGATTAGTCCTTCTGGCGAGGAAGGAACAAGAAGGCATGGCAGAGGTTTCTCAGCTGGTCAATGACAGAGTAGGAATAAGCATCCAAACTTCTTGAGCCCTGGTCCAGTTCATGTTTCATGCATCAGGTGGGAAAAAAAAAACCGAACCAAAACCATTTTTATCCTCATGAGACTGACGGAAAAGGGAGTTGGGAATTTCTACCCCATTGGCGGAGGAGCTGGTATGTTTGCCTCGTTGCATATAGGCCCAGACTGGAGACAGTTCTCTGAGGGGAGGGAGTGGATGTCACAGGGGTTTAACTTGAGTAGGTGTATTGCTTAATTACTTCATACAGGTTCCCTCACCCACTCAATCTGCACTGTAATTAATTTAACTTCTAAAGTGATGGGATTTAATCTTAAGGTTCTTGCTGGCTCCTCTCTGGCAAGTCTGGTGATACGGCCTTGGGAGAACTCTCACTTGGTACCCTATGGCTTTCTAAATGCCACCCTGCCAGTCAGAGGAGGCATCTGCTTGGGTTGTTGACAGCAGTGGTTTGGAAGCATTAGAGGGCGCTGAAGCCGTACCATCAGCCACCCTGCTTGCTGGTGCACGGGGGCAGGTAGAGGGAAAGGTATGTTGATTTCTGAAGTAGGAAGGCTTCTGCTTGAAGTGTGGGGATTTGACAATGTTAGAGAGGATTGGAAAGGAGTCCCTTTAGCTTTACAGCTGCTGATATCCCACAGGCTTTCCTTGAAGTCTGAGGTAGAGGTGGAAGTGTCAGAGCTAAGCAAAGTTTTCAGGACTGCCTCAGCAGGATTGACATCACCTGTTTCACACAGATGAAAGAGACTGGAGGGGAAAAAAGGAAAGCAAGCTTTGAGAACTTTGAGTGAGTAAAAATTCATGACTAATATCATTAAAGCAGAGCTGAGCCAGCTCACTTTTCTCCTGTTCTTAGATCACACCTGATTTGGCTTCTTTTACTTGGGCATTAAGCAAATCCAACAGCTGTAGGAAATGCATGGGCTGAGGAGGTCCCACAGCCTGGGGCACCTTCTTTTGCCCTTGGAGCGAGGTGCTGGGCACAAAAATGAAGCGCTTTGTTGTCTGCACAAGCAGGCAGGTGACAGCAGGAAGTCAGCTGCTGATTGTAAATGTTTGCTGACCACAGCTCACTGGGGGTGCCAGTTCTGGCTTGCTGAACCCAGAAAGCTCTCAAAGGGGGAGCCCACTGGAAAAACTCTGCTCCATTTCCTAATAAATCATGATGCTGCTGCTCTCAGTGTACTGGGATTGAAGGAGTTACTGGAGACAACAGGAAATATGCTCACCGAGCAGAAAGTTTTGCTTGAATGGTGTTTCAGCTAGGCGTGTGTTAGCTCCGTGCTCATGCGCTTGCAGAGGTCAGGTGTGCATGTGAAATTTCAGTGATCAAGGCTGGAACACCGCCAGAAAATCTGGAAGGAAGTTTCACCTGTCAAAGCCTTTGTTTCTTTAGTTTAATCATTTCCATCATGTTTTGGACAGATGGTTTTGAAAATATAACCCAGTGTCAAGAGACTGCATTTGATTCTCTGCTTTGTCATGAATGCTTTGGGCTGCCTCTTGCAAGGCAGCTCTGCGTCTGCATCTGCATATGGGGGTTTTGCCTCTTGGGTTATAAACTCTCTGAGGCTGTTGGTAGTTATTAAAAATAAAGGTCTAGATATAATCTGGCTGTTCTTCTACAGACCTTTAAGCATTTGCTACTGGCTGTGGTTAGTCAGAGGATACTTTTGGTCTGACTCAATAAAGCTAGTTTTGTTGTAATAGTTATTTAAACAACTTCACGTTCTTTTTATAGATGGAGAAATCTGTTCCTTAAGTGGAGGTACAGACTTGCCAGTCCTGGAAAGATGGGAATGCAGGTTACCTGGAGGCAGATTGAGGGGGAGGCTTACAAGATAAAATGTTGTGGGTCTCATTTTTTTGCAGTAGTGTCACTTGCAACACTTGTTGTTTTTCTGCATTAGAAGTGCTGAGTCTGCATAGTTTCTCTGGACATCAGTGGCAGCCACAAGGCATCACCTATGGAGATGTTTTAGAGAAATAGCAGGCTCAAGGGACAACCCATGTCTGTAGAGTGACTATGTGGTAGAGTTGGGTCTGCCAGTTCATGGTCCCCAGCCATGCATTGAAGCATGCAGAGAAGACAATGTGTGGGTGATAGAGCAGACAGCGGTTAGCTGGCTCTTACGTGGGACCTTCTCCCTTTGAACAGATCTTGCCCTTACAAAACATGCATGTGGTTCCTATCAAATCCATCCGCAGGGCTGGATTTGACTGAATTTCCCATAGCATATTTCAGGAGGAAGAATGCGTTCCCCACAGCCACCAATTTCCTCTGGCAAGCAGTGGCAAGGATTTCTCTGTGATTTCAACAAACTATTTCATGGCTAGTGGCTTGTTTGGTCCAAGAAGCTGTCCTGTGTGAACACTGTCTGTCCTAGCTGGGTCTGCAGGTTCCACCTTGAAGAGGTATGAGTGCCATACTGTCTTTAGCATGTTTCTCCCAAACATGTGGTGTAAATTACTTTTTTCCGTAATAAGGCATAGTGCTAGGGGAAAACACAGATTACAACCGCTATTTCTTAAAATATTTTTTATTCATTAGCTGCTTCTGTTAATAGAATCAAGGTGTTATTAGTAATAGCAGGTAACTATTCACATAACACACTACTCATTCACATTCACTTATTATCTGGAGCAACCGTTGGGAGGCCAACCCCAATGTGCAAACTCAGCAGCAGAAGGTCATCCTGATGCACCACTGGCTTCTAGGTAGGTCTTTAGAAATTACTTCAGAGGGCACTTTGTTTCACCAGCTGTATACATAACTCTCTGTATTCTTCATCTGCGTATAGCAGCCACTGCCCTCCTGGGTGTGATCCAAGTTACACAACCTGTTGTAGATGCTAATGTGTGCTGGCAGCCTTGTACAGCATTCAACTTTGGTGGTCTAAGTTTATCAGTTCTTGCAAATTCATCAGAATTACTTCTTTCCAAAGCTTATCAGTCCTTGGAAAACTTTCACATAATATCATCTTAGCATATATCTTTCTTGTCTTTGGCCTGTGATGTTTTCTGGTAACTATTTCTCTATCTGAATCTATAGAAACATATAGAACTTAAACACACAAACTTGTACAAAGGGGGCTTTTATACTACCAGGAAGTAGTGCTTTACTGGGGTAGTAGAAGATCTATGTCCTTGGCAAAGCACATGATATTGCAGCATGAGGTGGGCTCGAATTCACAGGGAACGAGCTGGATGGATCAGTACTTGGGCACACTGACACCATCATCTTTACACGGATGGAGCAGACATTTATCTACTCCAACTGGTCTAAGAGCCTTTATGTGACACAAGAAAGGCTTTCTGCCACAGCTCTCCTTTGTGTTTTGCAGACTCTTTGGGGTCCCCCCATCCTTTGCTGTTCCCTAGATCTCTGCATCCATGGAGATGTAATACCCTTCCCATTTTAAAGCCTGTGCTTCGGCTTGTGACCAACCATATAACCAATCTTCCTGTCTCCCCTTTTAAGTAAAACTATTCAGTTATACCCATTAGAGATATATAAACATGTAACAAGTTCAGGCAGACCAATTCTGGTTCCTGATTTTTAATAGTATCCATGCACTTTTGTCCTGTCTCAGCATTTCTGTCTTTGGCCACTCCTCCTAACACTTTGTGGAATTGAATCTGGACGTGCAGAGGTTTTTCCTGGTGGTCCAGCTGTCTCATATATGGAGTGATGACCTCCTCTGATAGCTGTGTCATAATGCGCAGCCTGACCGGTGATGAAGAACAGAGTTCCTTGCAGACTCTAGAAGGGTTAAGAGGAGCATGTAACTGCGTGGTACCTGGCAGCTAGCAAATTACATCTCTGCTGTATATGGGAACGTAGCAGAGCAGGATGGACCACGCTTTCAAACCAGGAGAGAGCTCTCTGGGATCTTAGCCATACGGTATCCTGTGCTGGTTACTTGTGACTAGGTTCGCTTGGGGCTTTCCTATACATGTGGTTAATGAGAGAGTCTAGTCCTTCAGCAGGTCCCAATTAGTCTGACTCCTTTGTGAACAGCACTAGCTCAGTCTGGCAGCTTTGCCAGTGGTCTTGGTTGGCTTTCTCTGGTTTCGTCCAGACAAGTCTTGGTCTCCTGCTGCTGAAAGAGGAAACACCTTTGCTGGCTGCACAGCAAGAGTCTCCAAAGAAGTCTGGGCTGTAGATGGTGTGTAGCTGGCAAGCCTGAATTTAATGCCAGCCAGCAAGCCTGGAGAAAGGAGTGTTAATCATCTTGGGTGTCCACAGTGGAGGAAAGGGGTGAGTGCTCTGAAACTCTTCGTAATTCCAGCCTGCCTCTTCCCCTCCATGGAGTCTGACCCTCCAAAGAGGCTCTTGCCTGAGCAGCCAAAGTGGCTGGGAATAAGGGTTGGGTAAAGGGACGCTGTAATAGAGAAGTCTGTGGGCTCCTGATCACCATTACATGGGCCCTTCCCTACTGCAGGATCCCTCAGGTCTTGTTCCCCATCTTACCAGGAGGGCTGGCTTTCATTGTGACTGCAGCAGCCGGTGGAGAGAGAGGACCCAGTCAGTCTGATCTGCCAGCAGCCTGATGCTCACGTCACAGTCAGCTGCAGAGGAACCAGGAGGCACAGGGGGGATCTGACTAGTGTAAGCAAGGAAACAGGAGGAGTCAGCTTTTTAGAAAGAACCAGAATGGAAAAACACACTGAATGAATAACTTCATTTTTGGTGGGGAAAATTCAGAGGGCTGTGCTGCTGTGTTTGAGAGCTCACTGCGTAGCTATTACCTGTGACGGTGGAAGTGAGGTTGGCAGGTGGGTAGGTGGGTGGGCAAGTCTTTACATTGCTGGCGTTTTCTGTTAAGCTTCAAAAGTCCCACACAGAATCATAAATTTAAAACAGGTGGTGGCTTGTGGTTTGTATGATAAAAAAGTATAAACCATCAGGAAAGCCTGGAAAGGCCACACTGATGTGTCAGTAAAGAAGAGTTGCTAGCTGTGGACTTCAGTGCAAAGTGAAGCGCTACAGGTTGTTTCACAAAGCCCAAGTTTCTTACCTAGCTTATTACAGAGCAGTCACTTGGGAAATCACAGGCACATGCAGCCCTTATTGACAGATCGTGCTCTGAATGGACATTGCTAGGGGTTTGCAGTGCCAAGTGCCTTTTTTTTTTTTTTTTTTTTTAATTTGTTTATGTCACTATGATAGACACCCTGGCAGCCATGGCAGCTGTGCCATTTGTTATCTGTCATGCCCTTAACTGGAATTAGCTCCCACTCCCATTTCCCTGCTGGCTCAAACAGCTCTTCAGCCCCCAGGTTATTTCTCAGCCTCTGCTGCCTGTTTCTCAGAGATGGTACTCTCGTAATTGCTGTCTTGCAGTAAGAACATTTTCGTACCAGTGTCCCCATCTCTCCCAACAGAAAGAGCTGCCTAACCCTGTCCTCTCAGCAATGGTAAAGCTATTTCCCAATACAGGAGGAAGGAGGGACTTTTTCAGTAATTATAAATCTGAGCTTTTACTGGGAGGCGCTTTATCAATGCCAGCTAATCTAGAGTGTCTCAGTATCTTTCACTGAGGATGGGGAGAATTATCTTTAAGGGGATGGATTATCTTTAACTCACTTTCTAAGTGAGCACTGCTCTCATTTACTGCTGCACTGATGCCCCTCATGACCAGGAATGGATTCTTTTCTCCCCAGCAGCCTTTTACAGAAAGGAAGTGAGTGTATTTAATAGGCTAATGTACTCTGAAGTGGGGTTTGCATGCAAGATGTAATGCCTGATCCCAGCCTGACCTTATGAATATTTACTATTTGATATGCCTTGAGCAGTCCTATGCGTTTAAGCATGGCAGTGAACAGCAAGCACATTTATAAGTATGTGTGTGGTACTACCCTTTGTGCTAGAGCTGATGCCGTGAGGCCAGGAAAGCTATCATCTGTCCTACCTCTTGGAGACCAGAGGAGGTCGGAGGCCATTGGCACTGACACCATACGCTATGCCCAGGCAAACATTTGGGTTAGAAATATCTGTATGTACTAGCCTACGGAAGGGAGGTGTATATTGTGCAACTAAAGGGCAAAGAGACCATCCTTAGCATTCCCTGAGCTAAGTGTTTGCCTGTGCCCCAGCTCAGCGACTGTGCTGCTGGGTGGCAGAGCAGGGCTGGGTGGGAGACAGAGAAGTGTTTCTCCAGCCGAACGGAAATCTGTTACAGCACAACATGATACTTGGGCTGAATGAAGGAAACTCAGCGGGGCAGGGAAAATTCAGCTGAGCTGGTTACTGACAAAGACGTGTTAGGCAATTAGTAATCCTTGGAGTATGTCCTGTACCTGCTCAGGCAGAAGAAGGAACTGACAGTAAACACAGTGCTAAGGAATGAAATGTATCCAGTTCATAGAATGGTTTGGGTTGGAAGGGACCTTAAAGATCATCTAGTTCCAACCCCCCTGCTGCGGGCAGGGACACCCTCCACTAGAGCTCCTACAGCAGAAGCATTTATTGTCAGTCTGTGCTGTTCTGTTAGCTCAAGATATCCACATGAGGATGCAGGCATAGAACAAACCAGATATTAGGAGAGCTGTACCTCAACCCATCAATCATTCAAAAGCATTAAGTATTTAAATGTGCAGCTAGAACTGCACATTTGAGTCTCTTGGTAGAAAAACCTGTGCATGCATCTCCTGGGAGAGGATGCTTTAGTTTCAGTGCTTCAGTGTCTCTCATTGCACAGGAGTTTGCTCTGGCAAGGTTTTCTGCAGCAGCAAAGGACGGGATACTATTCTGCTCTGGTTTTCCTCAAAGGCTGAGGGATGGCCCAAGAACCTTCCTTGTGAACCTCACAGAAATAGGAATGGCAGAAGAGACAGAAGGTTTCTACCACGGTCATTTGGGTTATAATATCCCTAACCACAGGCTGGCTTTCCTGTGCTAGATGTGGAAGTCTCTCCTTCATAGAGGACAGCAGAAAATACGGGAAGGAGGAAAGCAGCATCTGCGCCAGTTCCTGGAGGATTAGGAGACCTGCCCAGTGTCATGTAAGAAGCCAACAGCAGAGTGGGAACCAAACAAATGCATTAGTAGTGACTCAGACTCCAGGCTGGCCCAGCCCAAGGGGTATAAAACTGCATCATGCTTCTGACCAGCTAAATTCCACTGAGGGGACCTCTTGCCAGCAGAAAATGTGGTCATCATAATTGAAACACTGCCTGAAACCAGAAATATCATCTTAGAGGAGGAAAAAAAAATATTCTGGCCATTTTGAAATGTTCTGGTTTGGCTATTTTCAAAATGTAATGCTTCTAGCCTTTGCTTGGAAAAGACTTTTCAGCTGTATTTGTGTGTAAAGGTGCTGATTATGTATATTATGATGGAAGGAGTCAAATCAAAAATAAAGAAAGGAAAACACTGTTGCTGAAAGAGAACTGCCTCATGAACAATCAACCAGACAAGACAGCTGGGAGATCACAGCTTTTTGTCAGATAAATCCTTTGATTTTTCACCTTTCTGAATCCAAATGAAAGCTAGTAGCAATACAGATAATTAATGTGAAACAAAATTTTCCATTTTCGATGCTCTTCTTGCTTAATTGGAATTAGAGAGACTAGAGAGAAAGAAAAAATCTCATAAACACAAAAAATAAATCCCACACAGATATTAAAACAAAGCTAGTGCATTGTTACTAGCGGTTCTAAAGAGCCTTGATATTTCCTGAAAACTCCCATGTGTCTACAATATCTTCCACAACATCAATCCCAGCATGTTATGTGGTCATTAGTCCGAAGAACATATTCATTTATGAGTTTGAGATGGGCTCATTAGTCAGGAGTGGCAAACTGAGTTAAGAGCTTCATTCCCAAAGATTCAATATTTATTGTGTGCCATCAGACATCTTGATAATTTGATGGCGGGACTTCTCAGAAGCTTGGAGTATTAAAACCAAAGCCTGAGGGAAGTGAACTGGAAGATCTGGAAGGAATGACATGGAGGAATAGCAGCGCTGCCTCCAAGGCCAGGTGGGATCCTGGAGCTGTGATTCCAGCCCTCTGTGTCTCCATGCTGCGACAGGGGCCATCATGAGAGCAGAATTTAGAGCAGGGCAACTACCAGCAACTATTCCTCATCCTGTTGAACCTGCCTGACAATGGTGTGAAGCCTTCCAGAGGAACGCTTCATACCGATGGTCCATCCTGCCCCATGTCATGTTCTCCATCAGTGGCAACCAGAGAGGCTGTTTAGGGCTGTTTAGGCCTGCAAGCCTGGGGGCTGTTTGAGATCTGCTTCACTCAGACCTGTGTCCACAAACCTTTTGTGTTTCCATGTGTTAGAGGGCACATCTCTGCTTTTAACATCTGGTTATGGACCTTGTTTACTGTGAGTCTCTCTAAACCCTTTGTGAACCTGTTGATGCTGTCTGCCACCACGACATCCTATGGCAACAATTTCCAGAAGTTTATCACCTCCTGTGTAAAAAACCAAAAGTACTCATACCTGTCAGGTGTATCTAAAATTTTCCAGTTTCAAGTTTCCAGTAACTCTTGGGGCATTTTGAACCTCCTTAGCTCTGAACAAGGAAGCTGAGTCATAGACCAAAGCTACCAAGATGCCTCAGATGACATGTTTCTCACTCTGAGCACTCAGAGCCTGTGCTTTTGTGGGTCACTGCTGAAGAGTTGAGGGTTCTCGTTAAAATCCAGGTGTGGAGGTCATTGCACTAAACTCATCATCTAAAAGACAGGCATCCAACAGCTAATCCAGGTATCCGTATATAGAAGTTACAGATGCACCACCAGCAGATGATTCACCCTTTTCTAAAACAGGTATCTCAGATTGCTGCTGTGAGTCACTGTGGGAACCGCCTCCCTGTCTCTCTTGACTCTAGAGGATGCTTATTTAACAAGAGTGCATTTCATACATAAATTTAAAATTGCTGAAGTTAGTTGAAACCTGCCCCCACCATCTTTGCCCTGTGAAAAGAGACACCTGAACTTTAAGTCATCTTGGAAGAATTTTGGCTGAAGGGGGATAGTGGGTGGGTGAGTGCAGGAGAGCCTGATGCTCTGTCACCTGCTTGAGGTGGGAAAACATCCTGACCTCAGTTACAGCTGTAGCCTTTCAAGGCTTTTAAATTAATTATCTTGGTTTTTTTTAATTATGTACTTCCCAGTGGTCACTCAAGAACAATGTATCTAAGCATAGTTTCTTTAGGATTCAGGGTCAGCCCAAATCTATTTTAGATGATAAAATGGCAGTCAAATGCATAATATTTGGATCACCCGTATTTAATTAGTGAGCTCAAAAAGGCAAGGAAGAAGAGCAGTCTTATGATTGTGTAAGTCTCCTCCTGTTTCTGAATGTTAAAAATCACATGGCGGGTGTCACCAGAATTGGGTGATTAGCTTAGAAACCATGGATTTTATATATCTGTGTAAATGTAACAGAATGTGGAACCTCTCTGAAGAGACAAGTATTTATGATAATTTTGTCAAAATTACAATTTTGCTTTGCTTATAAAGTGACTGAAGGTCACAGGCACTTTCAAAAGGGATAGGCGTTTCTTCTGTTTGAGTGCTGAAGACCGGGGTTTTGTAAAAAGCTATTTTAGGAGAACTGAAAAAAATGTAAAATGAGCAGATGTGTTTGTTACAAAGCCAAACTGGCATGTAACAGCTGTCGTCACTACAGTGGCCATTATGAAATACTATTTGTTCTGCAAAGTGCTTTATCTTTCCACACAGTATAAAAATAAATAAAAGACATAGTTTTACAGGTTGCTTTTTTAGTTAAGAATTGCAAGTAAATGAGGATTTTGCTGTTTTCATGTAATGCTTTCAATATAGTCGCAAAATGACCAAATTATAACAATGTTTATGTGTATGAAAATAATATTTTCTTTTAAGCTTGTCTCCCAAAGTATCCTGCTTTATGATTGATACTTGTGTTTATGTATGTATACATATTTGAGCCTCACTATGTATACTGGATTGTTATTTTTTGTCTCCTGGATTTTTTACACTGTCTTTTTAAAGCTAAACCCGGAGCTCACTTTTAAATGAAAGCTGAGGTGCTTGTATTTCCCATGACTCCAGCATCTGGTGCTTTATGAGAAAGTACTAACACAGGCAGCAGCTGGGGGCGATTGCGCTGCATTTGAGTGGGCGATGCGAGGGGCAGCAGCAGAGCAGGCAGGGAGCTGCTCCGTCGGAAAGGGTATTTGCTGCTTTTTGGCATCCTGCTCCGCCTTTCCCTCTAGCAGCCCGAAGGCAAAGCAGCCATTGGCAGCGCTGCCCGTGTACACCGATGGGTGGGCAAACACGCACACCCCCCCCCCCCCCGAGCGCCGCGGGGTTCAGCGGGGCGGCACGGGGACGACGGGGAGGCACGGAGAGAACTGCAGGCCGGGTTTTCCCGGGGGGACGTGGCGTCACGGCGAGCCGTGGCGCGGCGTGGGCCGGGGCCCTGCCGAGCGAGGCCGGGCGGGCGCCCCGAGCCGCGGCCCAGCCGGAGATGTGGGGCGGGCGCCGGGGCGCGGATTGGGCCGGGCAGGATCAGCCAAGGGCGGCGCGGCGGCGATTGGCCCTGCCTGGGTCAGGAGCTGTAGGCTGTTGTAAACGGGATGACCGGCAGTAACCCTCGGGGAAACTCAGCCTACTTGGGTTTTTTTTTTTTTTTTTTCCTTTCTTTTTTGTGCACTGTCAGCCGCTTGCGGCTCAGCAGTGGCTGAGGGTGTGTGTGCGTGTGTGCGTGGCAGGTCCCCGCACGCCCTCGGCACCCAAGCAAGGGGCATCGCAAAATACAGCCTTTCGGGCCAAAGCCGCTTTTGTGCCAGTGGCTTTTTTGAGCCTGAGCAGGTGGGCTCAGCTCCCTTATGGAAGCCAGCGCTGTGGGAGGTGGGAGTTTGCGGCAGGTCAGGCATACCTAGTGTGGGGTACAGCCTGTGGGCACCCCGCTCTCTTGGGGTACATGCTTGCACCCACAGTCCTGCTGCTGGCCATAGCATCCATGCACCGGAGTGCTGTCCACTGGGGTTGGATGGCTGCCAGGCTTCCCAGGAGAAGAGGTCCCTCTGGGGCAGGGCTGAGGCTACTTGGCTGGGCATTAAGCAAATGCCACCCACTCCATCCATCTGGCGCACAGGGATGCTGTAGTGCCATCCCCTCCATGTGCTCTCCTGGGACTTTGTTCACTCTGCCTGCCTTCCCCCCTGCTCCCCAAGAGGTCCCCACTGTCTTCCTGGGGTCCTGGCCTCTCTTGCAGGCTTAGCAGCTGCTGCTGGTTTCTCACTGTTGCAGGAGCCCATGGCTCGGTGCAGAGCTGGCACCCAGCCCTGCTGCTGGGCAGCACCTGGTGGGACTGCTGCCTTCCCTAGGGCACCCTCCTCAGTCCTGCTTGCAGCATCCTGAGCTGGGTACACTCAGCTCAGAGCTGTGGTCACTGCATCCCGGCTCTGGGGAGGGGGTTGCAGCTGGAACCTGGTTCTCCTCCAAAGACCACACTGGCATCTCCTGTGTGTTGTGTCCAGAGCGAGAAGATGCAGCAAAACCTCCACCTGGCTGCTGCCAGCCAGCAGCAAACCGCTCCCTCCACTGAGTCTGAACAAGCAGACACTTGTTTGCCTGTCCTCTGCTACTCAGCAGAGCTCGCTGGCGTGTTAACCCTTTTCTTCCCTCCCTGTCCCTGGTGAGCGGGAGATCTTCAGAGAAGCTAAGTTGGGGCGCACTGGAATTACAACCCAAAATCACAGATTACATAGGAAACAGGGAATAATAATCACGTGTGAAGCACTTCCAGGCAATGAGCTCAAAATGCTGAACTGGCGCTGCTGAAGGGCTTGATAGTATGGGAAAACATATTTTGGGCAGGGGATTTAATAATAGCCTTTAACAAAGAGGGAGAGGCTGAGATCTGAGTTCCACTTTCATGAAATCCAGACAGAGGGATCATTAACTTTATTTTTAGGCTTGGCTGAATAATCAGGAGGTTTGAAGATTTGCCTTCTCTGTTTCACTTGTTTTAGGAGGGGCTGTGCTGGCAGAGCTGGGATGAAAAGCACACTGGATTCACCAGAAGCAGCACCTCTGTGTCACTTCCAGGGATGTACTTCTGTGACCAGCTGATAAGCCGGAGCATTTAATTCGCTTTTTTTCCACAGCTCAGGGCAGCCACACATCGCATTGCTCGGGCTGGTCACACATCTCCAGCTGGGAGAACACGGCTGCTGGAAGAACCCAGACCTTCCTCCCAAATAACCATTTTCTCCCTCCCTCGCTCCTGCGCTTTCCCCCCTGCTCTGGTTTGCAGCATGCTGGTTCTGGCCTTCCTGCCCAAAGGGCTTTCCGGCTTCTGCAGCTGGAAACCAAAGAGCGGGCCTGTTTTGCCGAGGAATTCAGCATGGCAGCTGCAAGGGGCTGGCAGAGCCAGAAAACATGGGCAGCATCGGGGGTCCCCGGGTGCTGCAGGGAGTAAAGTTGCTGCCAACAAGGGCATCCCCTCTGCCTGCCCCTGCATGGAGCACGCTGGTGCCCTGCAGAGGTGGGCTTATTCGCTGCTACGATCGGATGTTCAAAAGTCGGGTTGGGTGGGGGAGCGGGGAAGCTAACATCAATTAAAGCGAGATTCGGCCGGGGATTTCCCCCTTCTCCTTTCACTTCCCTCCAGCTGCGAAAAGGGTGGGGAGAGCTGAGAGGCTCGCTGCGGCAGGAGGAAAACTCCCCCTCGCCGAGGTTAATGAACCCGCCTGACGCGGTGGCGGCCGTACCCGGCCGGGGAGACGGGCTGCCGGTATTACGTGTTGTGCTGCATGTATATCCGTCAGCCGCAAGGCTCTGGCGAGAGGCCCCGGCTGGAATTAACCTGCAGTAACCCCGCAGCGCAGGGGCAGCCTTGCGGGGCGTGCCGCCCGGCTAGGAAAGCCATTATAATCCGCTCATTCACGGCGCTTAAAGAGCCAGAGGGTTTTTTTTATCCTGGTCCTCCTGGAGGGGAGGAGGGTTTGGAAACGCTAACGCATAACGTTCTCCATCCCGATGGGACGTCGTGTGCCTTACTGAGCTCAGCCCCCCATGTCATCAGTCCCAGCAGGTTTTAAAGTAACATTTTTATTATGAACAAATAAAATTTCAGATCAGCACAACCAGATGTCTGTTTCCGTATTAGTAGAAATTATTTCAAAAAGTTTTTTTCTTTTCCAGTACACAAAACAGAGATACTACTATGCAGAAATCCCTAAGCTGTGAAAAAAATCGTATCCTACTCACATTTCAACAGTGACAGAGCTTAGACAATGTGCAGATTCAACTTTCCAGTCCTTCCCTGAACACCCAACACTTGAACCTCTGCTCTTCACAATACCAGCGGGGCTGGGAACGGTTTTGGAAAACAAACCAGTCCATGCTTCTGCCAGCAGCGGTGTGCGTGTGGTACGTACGCTTCCCTCCTCCATGCTGGGCTGGTTGGCAGCAAGCCTCACCACACCCCGGGAGGCAAGGTGTAACCCTGTTACAGGTAGGGAAACTGAGGCACGGAGAGGTGGGGGTTTTTTTTAAGTGACTTTGTCCCAAATCACACAGTGAGCAAGTAGCTAAGCTGGGAACAGGTCCCGGGAGAACTACTGCTCTAGCCACGAGGTCCCACTGCTGCTTTTTCTGCTTCCACCTCTCACAGACTCATTTAAGCTAAACATACAGACGACGCGTCCAGGATACAAACATGCCACCAAAAATATATATATATTTATAAGTGTGTATATATATATTGAACAAAGTTCTACTTAAAAGTGTTGTATCTGTTTCTTAATCTAACAAAAATTCTAACTCAAATACATTCAAAATCACCTGCACCCACAGTTCAATGTAGGCAATTAAATAATTAAGAAACCCCTCGAATGTTCATAATTCAGCAAAAAAAAAAAAAGAAAAAAATACGGTAAATAGCTGTCAATACTACTATGTATATTAAAGAAAGATTTTTAAGGCACCCAGAGATATTTGCCAATCTACCTTTAAAGTGACTGGGCAAACACCAGGACTGTTTGGTTACTGCTCCTCAGCTTCCACCCTAATTCCAGATTCTGGACCCAAAACAGCACTTGAAATTTGAAAGGAACCCTTGATGTCAAACCCTGCTTCTCTGCTGAGAGGATGTGAAATACTGCAGCATGTCATGGCACGCTTCTCTACTGTAGGGTATGTCACACAATAAGGGCACCAGGAGCAAGGAAATAATTCTCCTCACCTTCTTCCCTCCCTACACACCTTTCAAATTCATCCCTCTGGAGGCTTCCATCAGTTCAGAAAGGTCTAGACTACAGCTAAGTCAGCCCACAATTACAGAGCTAACAATGTTTATCTTTTTTTGAGGGCTTTTTTTTTTTTTTTAATAGTAGGATACAATTCTAGCCACAGCCCCTTTGCCCCAGTCAGTCCCCCAGGCAGTCAGAAGCCTTGGAGCAGTAAGGATGCTGTCTCCTGACAACGTGAGCTGAAGGGCTCCCTGCTGCGTTCCTCCCTGCTGTATCTCTTGACTGGAGACCGCATCTACTCCTGATGGCTCAAAACCTTGAAGGGTCCCATTGCTGAACAGTAAAAAGGCAGTGGTTGGTGGCAGGGAGGGGAAAGGAGAGGAGGATGACTTCTTTTCTGAGTAACAAGCATTCTCTTCTTAAGGAGACCGTCACAAAGCTGTACTGGCTCCTGGTGAGTTTTGCAGCAGCAAGACCAAGAAAAGCTGCAGAGACTTGCTCCCGTGAAGCTTGCCTGGCTGCTACGTGGCAGAGCTGAGGCGAGGAAGTTGGCATCCGCTCTGTCTCTGCCCAACCTGGCCTGCCTGAATAAGGGAGATACTGCAAACCCCACTCCAACATCACCTTGTTCTGGCCACCTTTTGTGCTTTCCTCCAGCTCCATTCGATGCATTTAAGCAACAAAAACAATACTATTGCTACAACTAATAATAATAAAAAAATTCATAATAATGGGAGAGTTAAGGGGGGGAAAAAAAGCACGTTCAGCCCAGTGAGGAGCTCGGGGGTCACAACACCCAGAACCTAACCCACCACGTGAACTCAAGCTGTGGTCTCTGCAACTTGCAGGAAACAACACCCACAAGGACTTTTTTCCCCAGCACACCCTCCAGCTGCATGCCCACAGCAGCTCAGTGATATAACTGACCTTTCTGCAGGCTTAGCCGCCCTCGCTGCCTGCCGTGCTGGCGAAGGAGTGAGGCAGCAAGATAGCTTGCCGAGGGGGCCGGGAGGCAAGCTAAGGGACTAACAAGGAGCTCCTTTCACCTCCCCTTCCCACTCCCTCAGGAGTGCCTCCCAGTCCCTTGGAGGAGCAGGGAATTGCAAACCACCCTGCGGACCCTGGGCATGGCCCACGCTGGTGGCAGTGTCTCATCTCAGAGGTCTCAACTCCCTCAAGCCCCCTGGGCTGCCTGGCGCCGCACTGGTGTTTCTCAGGCACTTGTTAATTGACTGAGTGGAGCCCACAAGCATGGGGGGGCCTGCTCCCACGGATACCTTCACCCCTCCCTACACCTGCAGACACTCCCTTGCCCCGTCCCTGCGCTCAGCACAGGATGCGGATCTGCAGGGCAGGCACGGACACCAGGACATCCGCCTGCCACCCAGCGGGAACCCTGTTCCTCCAGCACATAAAGCAGCTTAACTCAGTGGTGGAGCTTTGGTTTATATCCTTCTCCTCCTCTCCATTTTGGCAAAGTCCTGTTTGCTGGGAAAAATCTTGGCAGCAGCTAACAAAACCACCCCAGGCACACCCCTCTGTCTGTCCCCCTCCTCGCTGTGGCTCTCCAAAGGGGCCGCAGAGCCCAGAGCTGGGCTCTGCCTTCAGTCCCTGCAGGCAGCGGTGGCATGGGGTGTGACGGGCGGGGCTGGGAGGGAGGCTGTGACGCCAGAGGGAGGAGGTAATAAGGCCAATGATGCTCTCCCTCTGGTGCCTGCTGCTGCCGCCAGACCCCTCCCGGCCATTGGTGGACCTGGCTGGAGCTCTGAGAGAGTCTAGGGGCTGGGCTCTCCTCTCCTCAGCTAGAGAGGCTGTGCGGGTGGAGGGGGGATAAAACTACCCAAGACACATCTTGGAAAGAGACAACTCTCTGATGGCAAGGGAAGGGGATAGGGCTGCTTTACCCAGGGACAGCAGTAGCCATGCCACGTCTGTGAGCAGCCCTTGAGAAAGGAGGAAAGAGAGAGGAAGGAATTTTGGGGGGAAAGTGGTGGGGAGAGGGTCACTGACTTTGGCCCAACTCTTCAGCTGGCTGGTACAGGCTTCCCTTAACTCCATGGTACGTAGCCGGCTGCTATCGGCCTCCCCAGGCTGCTTCCTACCAGCTCCTCTGCCAGGGAGAGACCAGGATGACATAAAGCGGGAGATGGGGTAGGGGGGCTAGAAAGGAAGAATGGAAGGGAAAAGGAGAGCGGGAAAGGGGTAGCCTTGCGTTACAAAGGCAGAGTCCTAGATCTTAAATACATCACGTAAAATACAGCATGGGAGGGGGGTTAAAACTCATTATCATTATCTTAAGCAAACTGGTAGCATTATTCAGTAGTTAGTAAACAGAACATTAAACCTTTGTCCAGCGTGTTCAGAGGGGTCAGGAAGGGAGAAAGGGAGAAAAAAGGCGGAAGGAGAGGTGTGGATGTGTGTGTGAAGGGGAGCAGGAACTCAGCCACTCTTGTGACTCCCATCTCCAGTCCGCATTTTCCGAGCCAGGATGACCTCCTTGGAGACCTTCTTGCGATCGCTGGCCAGCCCTAGGAGGCACATGAGGTCGATGAAGGCTGTGGTTAAGTTGAAGCGCCAGCCAAACTCACTGGTGGAGTAGTCGTAGGGGAAGGTGTGGTGGTAGTTGTGGAAGCCTTCTCCTGCAAAACATAATAAAGGAGAGGATGTCACAGAGCTCTCAGTGATGGCCCCTTTCTCTTGTCCTAAAGCACCACATTCCTGAAACAGGCTCTGGATTGAGTCCAGGCTCCTCTCAACCCAATTTCACCTCTCTGTACAATCTACCCTATCTCATTTGGGCATGGTCCAGCATGCCTGGGCTGGAGCAAATCAGGTAATGACAGTCATAGAGGACCTATGGTGCTTTAGAGGAAAACAAGCATGTGGCAAGGAACCGAGAAGGGCTCTGGCTCACAGACTGCACCAATTCACCAGGGGAATCCTAACAGCTTTTCCTCTGCTGCCAACATAAACCTTCTAGTATTGGTTGAGCTACCAGACAGACCTGCAGCAAGCCCCAAACAAACCAGGCCAATCAATATCCCTCTAACACTGGCAGTCCTAATGCCAAATCCAAAGGGTATTTCCAAATGACAAAAAAATAGACAGACTTCTACTAAATGATCTACCCCAGTCAGCCAGCCTCTGCTCCAGAGACTGTCAAGGCTGGCTTCAGTGCTCACACCTTCAATGACATCACCTGGACTCCTGCTCCTACTCCCTGAGTCTGTACAGTTCAAATCCCTTACTAGTAAAAATCCAGGAGCAGGTCATTCACTGGTAGAAATCAGTGAGGCTCCAGTAGTGTACACTGATGCAAACCAGCTGAGGATTTGGGCTTGTGAGAACAGATCAGGGAAAATGTTGACCCTGGGATGTACTTTCCTAGGTCCCCAAAATTTCAGGGAAACACACGGGATCATCTGGCTTGTCTCATCCTTGACTACCCCCAAAAATCACCAGCTGCCCTGAGAACATATCCAAATGTGTATCTGCTGGTTTTCAAGTTGACAAATCTAAGACAGATAAACAGAGACCGCAGCACACGTTTTTCAGTCTGGTGAAGGGGGCAGAGAGACCTTCGAGCAGAGTAAATAAAATATTGCTATTGAGATAAGGAGGTGCTAAGTGTAGCAGAGTCCTTTCCAGCCTGGAGAGAGGCTGGTGGGAGCTGATAACCCCACTGCCCTTACGTACTCACTGGCCAGCCTGCGAAACACCCCCAGATGCAAAGGCTGGAGGGGAAGAGTGCAGGGGAAAATGGGGACACCTGGATTCACAGAAATTCCCAGAAGCTGCAGCCCTAAGGGGCGGTCCCCACTCTGCAGCCTACTGGCAGCAAAAGACACGGATGCTGAACGTACCTAGGGCCCCCAGGCTGACCAGGGGGTTCTCCCGTGGGTTGATGTGCTGATCATATGGCCGGTTGCCAAACATGTGAGCCGCACTGTTCACGAGCCATGTGGCATTAAGTCCTATGGTGTAGCGCAGGATGGCTGGAATGAAGAAGCTGATGATGATAGATTCATCCCAGAAGTACCAGGGCACTACGGTGGGCAGTGTGAAGCACAGCAACACCACTGAGGGCTTGTAGTATCTGGAAAGGAAGGAACCAGGAGGAAAGTGCTCAGTGGCAGAAGCAGGACAGGAAGGGCTGGTTCAGTCCTCCCTTTGGAGGATTCACATTCAGCTATACGGGGAAAATCAAATACAGAAGTACCTCACCCTTGAGCCCTGCATCTTTTGCCCTGGATGCTCAGAAGCCATTCCTGGAGACTCCCAAATCTTATCGCCAGGCAGGAGACTCACTAAAGTCATATTCTCCCTGTCTCAGCCTCACATGTGCACAAAGCAATGCCCTCATCACCATGAGTCTAGACACTAGCTGCTGCTTTTGGTCTCATCTTCCATTTGCTTCTCAGTTGTGTTGGTCCCCATAAAGGCAACCCCATGCTTGCAGATTCCCCCCCTTCTCCAGCTCTGGCCCAGTGCTGCAGCTCCTCCTTGCAGACTTGGCCCTGCTTACCAATATACCCCACCAACAAGCACAAGTAAGGAACACTTACTTGCACCATCAAAAAGATGAGCACGTGGTGTCTCTCACACTGGAGGGGCAGGAGTAGAGGAAGCTGAACCACTCTGACAACCCACAAGAAAAATCCCATGCACAAAAAGGACAGAAGCCATAAACCTTGCTTGGTTCATCTGGGACTGAACTAGAGACCTCCCAAGTGAGAGTGTTTACTATATGGGTTCAGTTCCCCCATCCCTGCAGCCCTGGTGACAGGCTCATCTGGGGATCAATCCCAGTATAGCCCCAGACAGCTGAGAGATACCCCATCCAAGAGGCACCAGTGAATCAAGACTGTCCTTCCCAGTGACAGCCTCTCTCATTTCCCCATTTTCAACTCCTCTTTCACCACACTGTTTCCTGGATACTGATGGGAGAGGGGAAGAGGCATGGCCTGGAAGGTGTACCACAACATCTCCAAGGATGGCCTGGAGGCACCTGCGGGTGGGCTCTGGGCCAGCCAAAGCAGCAGCCGCGCTGTGGGCAGGCAGGCGTGGAGGTGCTTTGTGGTGGGAAGCTCAGCCCACCACTGGCAAGATGCTACAGAGTAGGCAGGCAAGAAAGAGGTGTGGGAGGGCTAGAGGTAGCACTAGCTCCTAAATACTTCCTATAAGAGAGGCACAGCTCTTTTCTCACAGGGTTCATCCCACAGCAAAGCCTCAAACAGACTCACATTTCTCACATGATACCCCCAATTCCCCCCGTCAAAGGTGCTTGGGGTCCCCAGTCCATTTGCGGAGTCCCTGCTCCATCCCACATGGCTCTGTGTTGGGGCTGACCCCGCCACTCACCTCCGCTGGAACATCACCACTTTGTCAGCCTTTATGTCGCTCAGGTCCAGCTTCTGGCCCTTCTCTATGACGTCTGGGTGCTTGCGCACCAGCAGCCAGCCGATGTGGGAGAAGAAGAAGCCCCGCATTGCGTTATGAGGGTCTGCATCTGTCTCGGAGAACTTGTGATGGACGCGGTGGTCCCGGACCCATTCATAGATATCATTCTGCAAGGCAACAGGAGTGGAGACTTAGGGCCAGGGCTGGAGATGTTCCCTTCAAATTAACAAAAAGGGCCTAAAACATTTAGACACATAAATCCCATTGACTTGACTTCACATCAGCCATTTTATCGTTCTTTAGAATTTGGGGGTTTTGGCTTTTAAAACAGAGGTTGGATCTTCTTTGCTCAACCACTTCAATTTTCTTTGAAATGTGCTTCTCTGGTGGGCTGCCTTTTCTCTTTTTTTAATTGGTTACCTTTAGGCTTTGGTTTGCACATCCTCTACAGCATCACAGGCTCTGATTGGTCAGCCTGTTCCCCCACCCCTGCAACAGCCAGCCCTCATTGGCCAGTCGGTGCCTCCTCCCTCACACGCTCAGCTCTTGTTGGTCACTTGTCCCCATCCCTACATGGTGCCAGCTGGGATTGATCAACCTGCCCCTTCCCTCCGCCCTGACATTTTCCATGGGTCAACCTGCCTTGCTTTTCCTCGGCTTGCCAAATCAGACAGATCTGTTTAACTTGGAGCTGAGGGGTTTTTTTAACTTTTTTTTCTCCTTGGAAATCAAACAGTCTTAAAACGAAGGCCCTTCTTCACAAATAGAATAAACACACCATTTCAATGGCAACTATCAAAAATACCCCCTTCAGCCACATAACTGTTCAATACGGTTTGGAAAATGTCAAAGCTTTCATTTGTATTCAGAAATGATTGTTTTGGCCAGTTTTAAGAATAGATTTTAATGAACCTGCGTTCATTCCTTTATAACAAGATTTCGATGTGCTTAAAGCCATGTATTACACCGTGCTAGAAAACATGAAACAGATCCGAGCACACCTCTATTGCCTATATTACATAAGAGGCTCCTTAATCTCATAAGTACATAGGACTTTTCCTCAAAGCATTTTGAAGGTAAGGAAGCGGCATAATCATCCCTATTTCTTGCCTGGAAAGACCAAGTGACTTATCCACACAGGGAGCCTGTAGCAGAGACACAACTCCTCAAGTCCCTCTAAAGTGCTGTAACCACTCCTCCTTCAACTGAGGTAAAACGATTTACCTGTGGGTCATGCAATGAGGCAGTGATAGACATAGGCCAGGATTCAACTATCACTTGTTTCCAAACACTGGGAACTGCTGCTTTCCTTCCAGCGAAATCCTGACCACCTCCAAGTATCACCAGCCCTCACTGATGTTAGCCAGAGCTTGGTCACTCGGCAACCCCTCAGAAGAAGGTGGCCCAGCAGCCTTCCTTATCCAGTAATCAGTGAAGCACAGCCAGTACCTATGCTGGAAATGTTTCACCTGTGACCCAAAGTCTCTCTCACATCCCAAACCCTACACAGCATCATGTAATGTGAGAAATCCCAGCCTGAAAGATGAAAGAGAGCTGGGGTTTACACATCTGGGGAGGCTTTCCCTGCCTCCTGGACATCTTTCTGCTGGAGGCAGGCAGCACAAATTTGGAAAGAGACTATGTACTGGAGGTGGAGCATGGTACCATCTCATCCACCACACCCTGTACACAAACACAAATTAGGGGTCTCAAAGCCAAAAAGTCAGTAACTCGACCCAAACTTTCACACATTATCTCTTCTACGGATCTTATTTTGGGACCACCTCTAACTGCAATGCTGTCTGAAAATCATGGCTTTCTGAGAACAGCAAGCAAAGCCTACGAGAATGTCTCCTTCCTTGGGAGTTTCCAGCTCCAGGCTATAACCAGGAGAGCTTCTGCTGCGCTGCAGCTGTCTAGTCTTGCAGGCAGAGAAGCCAACTAGGGGCAGAATTTCCAAATTCTCTGAAATCACAAGCCACAGGTCTCTGAGCAGCCAACAGGCATTTTCTGGAGAAATTCAGATAAGATAATCTATAGTCTTCTCTGGCTTTAAAAGTTACCGGTGTCATCTTAGAGCTGCTGTCATTAATAGGAATGAGATAAATTGAAAACAAACCACCTCTTGATCTCATTGAAAGTAACTATTAAAAAAAATAAATCCACGGGGAATGGTACTGAATTTTCAGTAAAACTTTGGATTAGTTCCTATTGAAGCTGAAATATCTGTCTGTCTCTCATCTTTGTCTATTCCTATCCCCTACAGCAATAGCTCAGCAAATTCTTTCCCCCTCTGCCCTACAACCCTGTGAAAGATGGTCTTTGTACAGGACTAGCCAATACACAGCAACCTATCCAGTTCCCTTGCTGAGTGCTGGGCCAGTAGCTGGAATCAGCAGCTTGGTCCTTCCTCTTCCTCATGAAAGACTCTGGTTTGGTGCTAACCAAGAACAGGAAAGTGAATGGTGTTTCAGAAAGCTTTTCAAGGATAAAAAAACCTCATCCACACCCTGTTCTGATTACATCTCAATGAAGCTACACAGGGGAGAAAGGGAGATAATGTCTCTCAAATACCTGGTCCACCATTCCCCCATAACTCAGGTGGAGAATTACTTAGGGCCACAGCACTAATAGTTTTCTGTTCACCTTCTTCTAGCATACAGTGCTGCACCCTGCCACCCTCCCAAGTACTTCCTACACAAGAGCAAGCCCGTAACAAGTCCTTCAAGTACAGTTGGAGGACGGACTGCCCTTAGAGATGCCTCACAGCAGCACACTCGAGAGACCACCAGGATTTTTCTGTGCCATGCCAATCTGGGTTTTCACTCTAACTTCTTCCAAAGGGCCATCTCTGCTACTTTCTACAGCACCTAAAGACTTCCTGGTTTCTTTGCTTTGTGGACTGTGAAGTGCTCTCCTGAGTGGTTAGGCAATATCCTGCCGTGCTTATCAGCTGCAGTCACTTGTGCCGCTCTGAATGGGCCCAACCCTTCTCTCCTTGAAACATCACTGACCTGGGATGACTCTCTGGAGGCTAGTGGTGTGACTTATACGAGGGTTATTCCTAAATATCACTCCTCCAAAACAGAGAAGCATCTCCCTAACTGCATAATCTCAACAAGCTCTTGGGCTTTCTGTAGCCGTAAATTCCACAGCCTGGCTCCCTGGGCTGTGCAGATGTGTCCCCTCCTTATCAGCCACACAGCAAGAGGAGGGTGAGGCAACTGGAACACCAGGAGAGCACTCAGTACTTCCACACCTCTTTCACAGGACCTGGAGCAAGCACAGAGAGACCACACCTTGGAGGAAGGGTACATTCCTGCTTTGGAGAGCTTTCCTAGCCCTGGTCTTGGCCAACAATCCTTTCCCCACCAGGCTTGTCTCAGTGTCACCCTCTGATAGGACAAGGTGAAGACAGTGAGATAGACTCTAGCACCACAGTGTTAGATAGAAAGGGTAGGTCATTTCCTAACAAGAGATAGTAGGAGAGAAGAACCAGTTTGTGCCCCATATCTGAGACAGAGATTCGGGGGAACACTTCCTTCTGAGAACAAGTGGCACATTGAGGAGGTGCTTACCTGGAAGGCTATGGAGTTTGCAATAGTCAAGAAGATCCGCAGGGGCAGCGTGGCTTTGTAGGACCGATGGCTCCAGAGACGGTGAGATCCAGCTGTTATCCCCAGAGCACTCACCAGGAAACACAGAATGGCTGGAGAGGAAAAGAAAGTGTTGGAGCAGTTAAAGCAAGTCAAGTCAGCCTGCAGCAAAGTTCAGGCAGAGCAACACAAAGGCAGGCCTTCCCCCAAAGCTATGTAAGCCAGAGAGGAATCCATGGAGAGCACAGATTGGAGCAATAAAAATTAATGTGAGAGTGCCCAAGCTACCACAGGCTTCCTAAGCAACATGGGGCAAATCACTTCAGCTCTTCACCTCTGACAAGGGGGGAGGCTCCCCCTTACAAGACTTGTCACAAGGGTTGGTTCTTCAGCATAGTGCCATCTGTCAAAATTGTATAATGCAACTGCTTCCATATAGCCCTGTGGTAACGGCTCGGCTCTGCAGTCCGCCAGGCAACAGCTTCCCCCTTTCCTCCCACCCTGAATAATCAAGGGTCTTGCTTTCCTATCTCAACACTCCCCACTAAATCTCTTTTGCATTCTTTTCACCTAGAGGTAGCAGATGATCTTCAGGGTTCAGCTCAACCCCAGGGTTAGGCTTCTCTTCTGCTGCCTTTCTGAGCAGAATCTGGCTAGAAAAAGATCTAACCCACTGAAGCCTGGGCTTCACCTTCAGCTCCACCACTGATTTAAAACCTGCCCAGAGGCTCCCGTTCCCAGATCCTCCTCTCTGCTCAGCTCCTGCACCATTTATGGAAGGGAACTCCAAGTCCAGCAACTCATTGCAAGTCATGCCCATGGCAGAGGCAGATGTTGCTGGGCCCCGTTGAGCTTTGAGGCTGCTTCATGCATTCCCTTTCCACACAGTTCAGAAGGAATTCCTTGCCCTTCTAGCAGCTAGGAAAAAACCACTCTCCCTCTGGATCAAGTGTTTATGTCTGCCCTGGTCTGTGTGTTCCCACATGTCCTCCTGGGACCTCTGGAATTTAACCTGCGTTCGAGCATCTGGTCCTAGAACTAAAATGGAGAAAAGACCCCAATAGGGTCATAGCAGCATTACACTAGGAAGCTGGGGATAAGAAGAAAATTGGATCTGAAATTAACTCTTTCTCTAGGAAGGAAGGGTCAGGAAGTCTGGCAGAAAGACAGAGGGCATTCAGTTTGCCCTGCAAGCTCAGATGTGGAGAGGGAAGGGTGCACATCTGTGCACAGGTCAACTGCTCCACCTTTAGTCCCCTGGGGGAAGGGATGTCTTCTTACTAGTTCCCCAGGGAAAACTCTTCCCTTGGTATAAACTTGCAGATTTCAGCCAATTGGATCAATCATGAAGACAGTTCCTTATTCTTATATGTAAACTCGTAGACAGGAATCGCTGGTATGCTTGACAATATCATTCAGTCCAGCCAAATGGCTCTAATCAAGCTTATCTTGAACTCAGAAAATAGATACTCTGCCAGAAACTTGTCTGGAATCAGAGATCTGAGACACGTGCAAGGCACTGTTGTCCTGTTCTTTCATTCAAAATAATCCAGGCTTTATTTCCTATCATCTCCTGCTCCCTCTTCCTTCTGTCACCTCCTTTTTGTTTTTGTACATTCCAAACCTAATCTCTTATCCATCAAAAGCCCACCTCAGCTGATTTAACATCCTCTTCTGGCCCCTTAAACTTGCATGAACCTCCTCAGTCCCATCGCGCTGTATAACAGCAACCTTCCCTGTCTGCTGATCTGACCATGACTTCCCATCTTCATCTTCTCCCTTGGCTTCCCTGCCTGCTGCCGAATGCAGTGCAAGCCTCAGACCAGCACACCTCCGCCTCATGTCTCCCAGCCCCTCTGCGGTCTCTCAAAGAAGCCAAGCAGTCACTGGTCATAGCTGATTTATAAGGCATGAGGAGGGATGAAAATGCACGCAAATACAGCAGGATCTGGCCTTTGCAAGAGACAACAGAGCTGAGCAAAGCTCACAAAGCTGGCCAAGCCTGGAAGAGGAGAAGGGAGGGATGCTGGAGCAGGGCGTTTGGTTCAGATCTCCTTTTGGCCTTACTGACAGGAAAGTACTGATGCTGGACACCATGAAGGTCTCACCCAGCCCCATGATGCTGACTTGAAAGTTATGAACCAGCTCGTGACCAGTTCCCTGTTGGTTTTAGATTTTAAGAGTCATTTTAAATCAGTCACTATCTGCACAGATTCATACAGAAGAGCAAACCTTGTAAAAGCACCTAACACAGGACTCTGATTTGGAGAGCCTCCTGGCCTCAGACACTGCAATAACAACGAAACCTGCTCCTGGATGTTTCAGACACTTCCTACTAGTGGCAGAAGTGTGACTCACCGCCACTCTCCCTTGAACGTAGCCACCTATACCCTGCAAACCACATTTCGTACAACCTCTGGGCAACTTTATACCTACAGTGCGCACCTCAGTAGCTGAGGTAGACTTCCAAGGGGTGACAAGCAGTTTATGGCAGAGGCCTGCAGGAAGATGACTCTGGCTGAGGACTGTGGTATTTAAGCTTTGCAAGAAGGAAGCTCATCCGTATCTCTTTTACAGAGGCAATTCTCAGAATTTGGCTCTGGACATCCCCTCTGGGAAAAGATGACACCAGCAAGGAAGACCTATCAGCAAGCACGAAGAATCACAAGAGAGATGTGGTGGGGACACTGACAGGCCCAGAAACCAGGCAACCCAGTACTTGCTTTCGGGTAGCCTTGCCTGAAAGCGTTTGTTAAAAATTTGGAAGAGTACCCACTGCTTTCGAGTGCCCTGGCATAGAACAGTCCCAGCCTTCATCCAGAGCCCTTGAACCTCAGCAGCTTATGTTAACTTCTCTTGGAGCTGTGTGCCAGGTCTCTACAAATGGCCACAACTCTCTAATGATAATCCCGTCCTGCCTTGCCTCTTGCCCATATGCAGCAGCTGTAATTTATTTAAGGAGCAGACATTTTCTGTGGGAAAGGAGCTGAGCCTCAGTCTGTGCATACACGGCACCCAGGCTCACAGAAATCCAAACTCTACTTGGGGACTGTTGGCTCCCTCAGCCATACCGCTACGAGTTGTTGTGACAGTGACAGGACATGGACAAGAAGATTGAAAAGCCGGGTGGAAAACAGAAGAATGCAGCACCCTAATGATTCAGAAGGTTCATCCCCACAAACGGTACAACGATCACTGCATAGCCAGGGAATCAGCATCTCACAGGGAAGCAGAAAAGCTCCTCCAAGATCATTCCCTAGATTTTCACAGCTGCCCTGTGATGCTACCCCAAACTGAAGGACTTAGGCACTCCACCAGCTGAGCTTTCAAAGCCATCTTCCACACCATGCTTTGAAGTACCCAAGATCCAAAAGACTGTCAACTCTCAGGTGATGTTCCCAATGACCTATTCAATTGGAATACAAAGAATTATGACTGCTGGCAGTAATGTGCACTCAGTGCTCCACAAATTAAACCCAAAACATTCTGGATTCAGTCATGCCTATATGACTCGCTTGCCTTTACCTCTTCAGGGCCCAGATTCAGACCTTAAGCTATGAAGGGAAGCCAGGAATGTGCTAAAGGCACTGTCACCTGCAGTCAACACCAAGGATGCTTACATGAAGAGGTGTCCTTGGGCTTCTACTCAGTGTGAGGGAAAAATACAGCTCTGGACTGTTCCCTCCTTGCCTCCCAGTCCTGCTAGCCAGGTGGGTCGTGCTACTCTCAGGGGAAAAATACCAAAAGCAAGGAAACATGTAGGCTGCAGAAGGGGAACAGCGTTTAGGAGGAGCAATAGGAGCTACTGTTGCTAAAACCTAACTTCCGTATCTGGCAAAATCAGAATTTCCCCTCCATGCTTGGTGAAGCACACCACCTGCTAGTTAAGCCTGGAGAGGACACTAAGCAGAGAGGAGTTGCCAGCAGTAGTCTTGATGGGAAAATAACAAAAAACTTCCATAAATGTTTTGCTGGACACATCCCTTGGGGGTAGCAGCGGCTGAGATTTTCAGGCTGTCAGAGTTGCCTAAATTATCCAGCAAGATGCTCCTTGACCCAAAGATGATACAGCAGCAACAAAAAACGGTATCAACCCGTGTTTCTGCCGCAGCTGGCACTGCAGGGAACTGGGGTGTTGCTAGAGCACCACGTCGAAAGGAACCGTCACCGTCTATAGGCAGTATCGGCCAGGCCAACAGGAGTTAACACAAATAGAATCGGTCTACTGTATGAGGGCCAGGAAGACAACCTGAAAATCACGTTTCCAGGGAGGCTCAGAGCAGTTAGAGGAGAAACTGTCAATCACCTTTGCATCCTGCCCTTCCAGACTCAGTCTCTATGCTGTTTGGCAAATGCTGTGAAATCTGCGCTGTGATCCCTGAAAAGACTGCACAAGCCCTTTGTCAAGTGCAGTGGAAAAGACAGTAAATAAAAGGGGAACTGGCTAGAAAGCCAGAGTGCTGGAAGGGCTCGGAGAGCTCTCATTATGGTAAGCTCTCACCTGATCAACAACCCCAGCTCATTCGGGGAAGCTCTGTACCAGAAAGAGATCAGGGGATAGAATGCACACAGCAACGCAGAACAACAAACAATGATGAAGGCAGGGCTGGCGAGCTCGAGAGACAAAGAGGAATTAGCACACAGAGAAACGAAAACAAAAGAGGACACAGTCACCAATACAACTGGTTTCAGAGGGACAGGAACATCAAGCAGACGGTGGCCTGGATGAAGAGAGTATAAGCAGGGGATTGCCCCTTATAATGAAATATAGAAGGTAGAGCAGCTACCAGGCACCACAGCTGCCTGTAGTATCACAGCAGAGAACATCTGGGGCCATGTTAATCTTGTATTTTATGTACACAGCCTAAGGAAGGAAGGAAGGAAGGATCTGAAAAACAAAAAAAGAAACCAGCAAAAACCCCAGCAGCTCCAGAAGTACCACTGGGAGAGCTGCTCTGCCATGAACCCATGGTATATTGCCGGGAGCAACCTAAGTTTGTGCTGCTCTGTCCTTGGGTGTAAAATGGGAAGCGTAGTCCTCTCCTTGATACCAGGGTGTGCTGGGAAAATAACAGCAAGTCAGTGAGATGACAGCCACAGATGCCTTGTATGTGCTAAAGAAAAGTATGACCTGAGAAAAGGGCAATGCAGGAAGGAGCAAGGAGCCTTGCTGGGAAGCCAGATCTGTGGAGGATCAGAGTATCCCAGCTCCAGTCAGCACTGGAGGAGAACGGACTACAGGGGAAAGCTCTGACTTGGCTGCAGGGTGCAGGGAAGGCCGCTCCTTTCCCAGCACAAGTGCCAGGGATGCAGGACAGGGAGCTCTGTGGAGCTACTCCAGCTTTGGTAAGGCAGGATGGATCTGCAGCCAGTCCAGAACAGTGCAGTCCCCCCAAACTTTGTGTCCTTCTCCCATTCCCAGAGCATCTGTCATTCCAGAAGCCACCAAGGAATCTCGTAGTGCCTCACAGTGGCAGGAGAGCAACTGGCACTTCACATCAGAGTCGACTGAGGGAGGGGAGCAGGAGGGACTGGCATCAGGTAAAAAGCCAGGCAGATTCCCACAAGGTGCCATGGGTTGCCATACAGACCTCCCGAACAGGCACGCGGTTGCAGAGACACTGCCTCAGAGAGCTTTTTGCGGTAAGGTGGGGCTTAGCAGAATGCAAAGCAGCATTAACCTTCTAGATCAAGACGCTCGAGCCCACTTAAGTGTCTCAGCGGAGCTCAAGGGAGAAGGGTTGGATGGATTTGGAAATCACGGTGCATCTCAACAGCTTGACGTGACACCAGTAAACTCGACTCACCTTTTCCCTCCTCCTTGCCCCAGTGCCCTGAGAACATCTGGCTGGGGTTGGAGGACCCAGGCTGTCAGCTGAGAGAGAGAGAGAGAGAAGCCAGCGCTTCCTAGCCTGGCCTCCAGCTGGGAGCCCAGGGATGGGACACACAGAGCAGGACCAAGAGCCCTGAAATGCTCCTCCAAGGTCGTGCTGAGGCTGCACGTTCTGCCCAGTGCTGCCACCCTGGCTAAAAGCACAACCTGTCAGGTTTTCACAAGGGAAAGGCCCAGCAAAGTCTTCTTTCATAATGCCCCCACACCCCAAAAGGCCATGCTGGCCGCACAGGGAGCGTGTCGGTGCCTCTGCTTTTGCAGATGCTGTAGCCAGTCTCTGACCGAGTCCTGTGGCCTCCGGTGATGCTCCTCCCCCCGGCCTCTGCCTGTGAGATGGTCCAGGAGGTTTTAAAAGAGTCAGCCTGGCTGTCCAGGGAGCCATCTCTTTCCTGGTCCAGCTCACTGCTTGCAGCCATTGGGAGGACGGACTTTGAGAACATGACAGACCAGCTGACTAGCTCCAGGGCCTGTCCACAGCTGGGCTGGCCAGGACCCTGCTCCCGGCTGAGCTCTTTGCAGGACCACCGCTGAAACCAAAAGCCATGCCAGCAGGTCTCAAACTAGACTGTGGCTTTTTGTTTCAGGATGCTGTTTTACAGGAAGGCAGGGGCTGGATGCAATCTCTCGACCTCCCCACTGGGAGCCGTTTGGCTTCTTGACTCTTCCAGGGGTCCACACAAAAGCTCGTGGAAAGCAAGGCTCCCCTGCAGCGTGGGCCCTGCGCCCAGCTGCCTTTCAAGCAGTCAAAGGAGAAGTTTGGTTCCTACCCAGGACAAGGTCTCTGAGAAAGGGGAGCTTCGCCTAGCTACCTTCTGCTGGGATGTGCTTCCCCCTGGAATTTGCTGCCTGGAGAGCTGCTTATTTATTTCTTGAAAGTTGTCAGGCTTAGTTCCGGGAGGATGGGGGCTAATCTCTGCTTTTGTAAGAATAACAAAAGACCTGAGCTTCCAGCTGAACTCTTGACTTTTATCTTCAGCACAACCGTATTTTGCCTCTTTCCCCTCACACACGTGGAGGCTCTGCGTGATTTCCCCTCCCTTGGTAAGAACAGGAATGGTTCTTGTCTCTGGGCAGCAGCCTTGTGCCAAACGATGCCATGTACCTTGCTTCCCCAGCTGCCCCTTAAAGTGCTCTTGCTAGCATCTTTCTTCCTAACTTTCTGGGACTGTCAGTACTCCATCAGACATTTTCTATGCTTCACCCCAGAAGTGGCTGCGCATTCAGGTGTGGGCTACTTCCAAGCCTGATGCCTGTGAATCAAGTTTGCTCTCTGAGCAGCCAAGCAGTCCCCTGCCAAATCATTCCCTCTCATGCATGACCTTACAAGAGACACTAGCAAGCCCTCCCCCAGCTGGCTGAGTAGCTGCTTCTAACAGAAGGCTTCTACTTCCTTCTTTCTCCTCCCCAAGTGTGTGGGCCGGGAGGAAAACAAAAATACCACCCCAACCTGTAAGGGGCTTGCAGATGCCAAGAAACAAATGGAGGAAGGTGCTTACCCCATGCCAGTGTCTGGATCTTTGCAGAAGGTATCAGCATCAACCCAAATATGGCCCCTAGATGCAGCAGGCTCATGAGGATGATATTCCTCCAGACGTATCGCATGGGGGGCTTGGGGCCCTCTTTCTCCCGGTAGGTCTCATCAAAGATATCGTCTATCATGCCCCGGTCTCCTGCCAGCTCCTCGTGATTGAGTAAGTCCTTCTCCATGACGGCATCTCCATTCCTGGTCACCCGGGAGGTGACAGTGCTGATGGTGGTGCTGGAAGCGGAGGAGAACTCCTTCGAGAGGTGGCAACGGACATTTTCAAGAAAGGAAAAAGGGAAAACAAGACAAGAAGTTGGTGGTTACCAATGCATATAGAATTGAAACACGAACAGCTAGGCCGGCTGTACCCAAACTCGTAGCCTGCAGTTTCCCTGGCAGGCTCCGTTCTTTCAGCTGAGCCCTTGGCACCAAGAAGAGCCCGCTCTGGCCCCATGGAGTCATGGCCTGAGAGGGAGGGGGCCTGATCTCTCTGAGGACAGGAGGGGAATGATGGACAGCATGCAGAAAGTAAAGAAAAAGACTTGAAAGCCCGTCTTTTTTCCACCAGTGGCTTTGGTGAAATCCTTTGCAGGCTGCAAGGATTTTTGTTTTCCTTCAGTTTTATTAGTGGGCATTTTTAGGTGGGCTTGTGGTCTGGGCTTGCGCATAAGCAGACAACAATGAAGGAAATCTTGTGAATGAAGAAAGAGGTGGGAGAGAAATATGGTCTGAAACATGGTTTTATTATAAATCATTAGGCTGCTCAATA